>NW_028319452.1:0-156611 GCF_062004578.1 Staurois parvus
CTTTGACCAAGCTGTGTTTCTTAAAAGTACTAAAGATAAGGGAGGTCAAGTTTCTGGAAGAAATGTATTTCTTGCCAAAACAAGATCATATGAATACTACTATGCACTAAAAATGAGAAATCTGTATTGGCTACTATAACCAAAACAAAAAAAAAAAAAGATACAGATATTTTGAGAAGGTCCAGTAAGTACCCTTCATGGCTTGTCTAATGCATGCAGCGTAGAAATGAGCACATATATACATGCTCTGCATACAGGCTTTCTAGGAAGCAGGTTTAACTGCAGGTCATTAAATATCAGACTCCATGGAGCAATGATAAAACATTAAATATCTATCCTCTGGATTGCAGACCATCAAAACAAATAGGTTTGAAATGATAATTAACGGAACAAAGGTTCAGACCTCTGCGCGTCTCACTAGTGTGCCAGTCCTGCGGGACCGCTAAAGAAAACATACAAGACTCGTTCTAAACATCCATAAAGTCTTGCTCCTCTGTGTGGCTGGAATTCATAGCCGTTAAAAGCAAACCAAGGAATTTACTGAAACCTGCAACCCGGATCAGAAGACTTGACACTGTCAAGGATGAGGAATCCACAGAAAGCATGTGGCTAGTTAACGCAAAAGTAACTTAAAGAACACGATATACAGGCTGCTGCTATTACGAACTGTATGTAGCTGTGGAATAAAATAATACTTTTATTATTAAAACTTCTTTCGGTCAAATTCACAACATACTGTTGTGGTAATGCGTGGAAACGCATGTTTGTTACATTGGTACGATGTGGTGCCGTTCATTATGACATGCATTACGGTGCGCTGCCAAAAACTGGTAGGCAAAAGCTAAACTCTGGGTAAATATTGAAGAGAAAAATGAATGCAGCTCTGTATTTATTAATAGTTTGGTATTAGGCTCTTACAGCTTTCATACAGCAGAACTCAGACTGGGAGAGGGAGCATGTTGATGGGAGGAGGAAGCAGAGCGGCAGAGAGAAAAACTCATCAGTCGACTGCTTCTGCTTCACTGTCCAGTCACAGGTGTTAAGCTGGCCATACGGTGCGTAGATTTCATTTTCCTGATGAACCAGATGAAATTCGGTCAGTGGGTGGCTTAGCTCCATTTGACAAAACACGAATGGTCAACGGTATTTTGTTCCTTGAAGGAGCCTGCTGGATAATTTCTAACCAAACAGCAGCTGTATGCTTGCTGTTCAGGTATTCTGACAGCCGTCATCGCTGGCCTCCAGAATACAACTGTCAAGCGGGGTGGGGGGTGGTTCGTCCATCTGTGCCATTTAGTGTGGATGTAGGAATTTGTTAGATTTCTTTCTTTTAGCCCACAGTCTGAACAAAAGAAATCTAATAGTGTATGGCCAGCTTGACTTAACGGATATCAGGTCTCCTGCACGTTAAGACTAAAATAAAATAATTAGATGGACAGAAATACAAATCCTTTGAAATGTAAAATAGCTCCATTGTATGCATTTTATACATCGCTTGTAGTGTAACTTTAAGTACTTTGTAACTAAGGCTTGCAGCTTGATGGATCGGGGTACACAGGAATTAGAGAGGATTTGCTGGCTCCAGTCTGCTTTTATTTTTTGATAAAGTGATTTTCAGATACTGAATCCAGCCACAACATTTTCCCATTTAGTTACATGGCAACATATTCAGGTATGACAATTCAGGGAAGGAAGGACAGGGAACAAGAGGAAATGGGGTGATGAACAGAGAGACAGAGAGAGAGAGATAAAGGGGTGAGAGAGATACACATTGGTGGTAGAGAGAGATATATGGGTAATAGAGAGAGATACATGGATAATAGAGAGAGGGGGGGGGGGTAAAAAGGTGATAGAGAGAAAGAGATAAAGGGGAGAGAGAGAGATAAAGGGGTGATAGAGATAAAGGGGTGATAGAGATAAAGGGGTGATAGAGATAAAGGGGTGATAGAGATAAAGGGGTGATAGAGAGAGAGAGATAAGGGGTGATAGAGAGAGATAAAGGGGCGATAGAGATAAAGGGGCGATAGAGATAAAGGGGCGATAGAGATAAAGGGGCGATAGAGATAAAGGGGCGATAGAGATAAAGGGGCGATAGAGATAAAGGGGCGATAGAGATAAAGGGGCGATAGAGATAAAGGGGCGATAGAGATAAAGGGGCGATAGAGATAAAGGGGCGATAGAGATAAAGGGGCGATAGAGATAAAGGGGCGATAGAGATAAAGGGGCGATAGAGATAAAGGGGTGATAGAGATAAAGGGGTGATAGAGAGAGATAAAGGGGTGATAAAGAGTGAGAAAAAGGAGCAAGAGTTAGAGATAAATATGTGATAGAGAGATAAATGGGTGCTAGAGAGATAAATGGGTGCTAGAGAGATAAATGGGTGATAGAGAGCGATAAATAGGTGATAGCAAGCGATAAATAGGTGATAGCAAGAGAGATACATGGGTGATATAGAGAGAGATAAATGGGTGATATAGAGAGAGATAAATGAGTGATATAGAGAGAGATAAATGAGTGATATAGAGAGATAAATGGGTGATAGAGAGATAAATGGGTGATAGAGAGAGAGATAAATGGGTGATAGAGAGAGAGATAAATGGGTGATAGAGAGAGAGATAAAGGGGTGATAGAGAGTGAGAAAAAGGGGCGAGAGTTAGAGATAAATATGTGATAGAGAGATAAATGGGTGCTAGAGAGATAAATGGGAGAGAGAGAGAGCGATAAATGGGTGATAGCAAGCAATAAATAGGTGACAGCGAGAGAGATACATGGGTGATATAGAGAGAGATAAATGGGTGATATAGAGAGAGATAAATGGGTGATAGAGAGAGAGATAAATGGGTGATAGATAGTGAGAAAGAAAGAGAGATAAATAGGCGATAAAGAGAGAGAGAGAGAAAGGGGTGAAAGAGAGAGAGAAAGGGGTGAAAGAGAGAGAGAAAGGGGTGAAAGAGAGAGAGAAAGGGGTGAAAGAGAGAGAAAGGGGTGATAGCGAGAAAGGATTGATAGCGAGAAAGGGGTGATAGCGAGAAAGGGGTGATAGCGAGAAAGGGGTGATAGCGAGAAAGGGGTGATAGCGAGAGAGAGAAAGGGGTGATAGAGAGAGAGAGAGAAAGGGGTGATAGAGAGAGAGAGAGAAAGGGGTGATAGCGAGAGAGAGAAAGGGGTGATAGCGAGAGAGAGAAAGGGGTGATAGCGAGAGAGAGAAAGGGGTGATAGCGAGAGAGAGAAAGGGGTGATAGCGAGAGAGAGAAAGGGGTGATAGCGAGAGAGAGAAAGGGGTGATAGCGAGTGAGAGAAAGGGGTGATAGCGAGTGAGAGAAAGGGGTGATAGCGAGTGAGAGAAAGGGGTGATAGCGAGTGAGAGAAAGGGGTGATAGCGAGTGAGAGAAGAGGGTGAGAGAGTGAGAGAAAAGGGTGATAGAGAGCTAGAGAAAAAGGGGTGAGAGAGAGAAAGAGAGTAAGGGAAAGGGGTGATGGATAAAGAGAGAGAGAGAGAAAGGAGGGATGGACAATGAAAGAGTAATAGAAAGGTGATGGATATAGAGAGAAATGAGTTATTGGACAAATAGAGCAAAAGGGGTGATGGACAAAGAGAGAGAGAAAGGGGTGATGGACAAAGAAAAAGTGAGAGAAAGGGGTGATGGACAAAGAGAGCGAAAGGGGTGATGGACAAAGAGAGAGAGAAAGGGGTGATGGACAAAGAGAGAGAGAAAGGGGTGATGGACAAAGAGAGAGAGAAAGGGGTGATGGACAAAGAGAGAGAGAAAGGGGTGATGGACAAAGAAAAAGTGAGAGAAAGGGGTGATGGACAAAGAGAGTGAAAGGGGTAATGGACAAAGGGGGGTGGTGAAGGAGAGAGAGGGGGGGGGGGTGAAGGAGAGAGAGAGCGCGAGAGAGAAAGGGGTGAAGGAGAGAGAGAGAAAGAAAGGGGTGATGGACAACGAAAGAGTAATAGAAAGGGGTGATGGACAACGAAAGAGTAATAGAAAGGGGTGATGGACAACGAAAGAGTAATAGAAAGGGGTGATGGATAAAAAGAGAGATAAATGGGTTATTGGACAAAGAGAGCAAAAGGGGCGATGAACAAAGAGAAAGGAGTGATGGATAAAAAGAGAAAGGAGTGATGGATAAAAAGAGAAAGGAGTGATGGATAAAAAGAGAAAGGAGTGATGGATAAAAAGAGAAAGGAGTGATGGATAAAAAGAGAAAGGGGTGATGGATAAAAAGAGAAAGGGGTGACGGATAAAAGGATAAAAACAGAAAGGGGTGATGGACAAAGAGAGAGAGAAAGGAGTGATGGATAAAAAGAGAAAGGGGTGATGGATAAAAAGAGAAAGGGGTGATGGATAAAAAGAGAAAGGGGTGATGGATAAAAAGAAAAAGGGGCGATGGATAAAAAGAAAAAGGGGCGATGGATAAAAAGAAAAAGGGGCGATGGATAAAAAGAGAGAGAGAAAGCGGTGATGAATAAAAAGAGAGAAAGGGGTGATGGACAAAAGGAAGACAGTGGGGTGAGACATAGCATGGGAGAGAAAGGGGTGGTGGACAGAGAAGGAGAGATGGGTGAGGAACACAGAAGACCAAAGGGGACAGAGGTAGTTTAGCTGCTTAACCAATTAAAAAGTTCACTTTTGAGGAAAAAATAATCAATGCACATATTTTTGCAGGGAAAAAAATGTGCAATTCCATTTTCCTAAAGTAGCTGGCAAAGCACTGCACCCATGACCAGTGGATGAGGGGAACATGTGCTGGAACCTAATATGGGTGAAATGTGTAACACATTTGAAAAGGTGAACTTGTCTTTTAAAGCACAAGGCAAGCCTACAGTAACACACATATAATGCAGTCCTAGTGCCACTGCTTCATGACCCTTCTGGCTCTCACTTACTGCCGACAATGCCTCTAGGGTTGATGTGGTGATGTGAAGACATCACCACAAGCATGGTTTGAGAGGCATAGATTAGAGGGCCAACAACACTGCAAAATCGGCAGAGGCAGCACACAGCGTTGTCAGCCATCAACATAAAGGAATCATCACCACAGCACTGGTAGGATCACCTTGGGAATGAGTGGACTATTAATGATAGCAGGTTTAGATGCATAATACAATCCCGATCTTTATGTCAGTACATTTTCCAGGAGGTCTTCTTCATGTTAGATGCATACATCCAATTTAAAAGCAATGATTTACGTTATAAGGGTTAATGATCGTTTCCTGTATGATTCTTCATTACCCTATAAGGGTTCTCCAGGGAATCATTAGTGAATATCAGATCATTAGTTTCGATTTGCTGATGACCTAAAACGAGATGCACCTAATTACTGAAACCACCTCCTTCCGTCCTGCCAATTTATGATATGGCCAATACACAATACTCTCTCCACTCTCATAGCAAACTGGGGAATGTAAAGACTTATTTTCCACTCAGGTAATGATGATCTGACGCAGGACGAAAGACCATAAACAAGCACATGGAAATGACCAAGCAGTTAAAATGACACAAGGGATAAAACTAGTACAGAGTGGATTAAGTTGCCTGTTCAATGCATTATGGGAAAAGGGTGAGAAAGGTAAAATACCTGTGTGCAACACTGACATATGGAAGCTGAACAAGGTTGGCATAAGTTATCCTCTCAGTATGATGACGAAATGCGGTCTAATGGCTGTGGTACCCTCAGATGATGCCAGTTGTGAGAAGGCAAAAAATTGTCCTCGACCTTCCTCATCACTTAACCAATAAAGTTCCTGCATACAGTTGTGGTCAAAATAATAGCAGTCAGACATCACTAACCAGATCAATCACTGTTTTTGGTGGAAATGATATTTCTACATGGCAAATAATTTCCTAGCAGGTGTAGTAGAGTAATAGAAATCCAACAGACCCAACACTCATGACATGCATGCTGCTGATTCTGTGTCATTGAATCACTCATTGAAAGGGGCATGTTCACAATAATAGCATTGTGGAGTTCTATTAGTGAGGTCATTCATTCTTTGAAAAACAGGAGGCAATTATTGCCCTTATTTAAGGAAGGAAGGCAGCAAATGTTGTACATGCTGGTTACAGTGCATTTCTCTCTGAAATTCTGAGGAAAATGGGTCGTTCCAGACATTGTTCAGAAGAACAGCGTACCTTGATTAAAAACTTGATTGGAGAGGGGAAAACACAAAGAAGTGCAGAAAATGATCGGCTGCTCAGCTAAAATGATCGCAAATGCTTTAAAATGGCAACCAAAACCTGAAAGACGTGGAAGAAAGCGAAAAACCACCATTCGAATGGATAGAAGAATAGCCAAAATGGCGCGGACTCAGCCAACAATCAGCTCCAGGAAGATGAAAGAAGGTGTGACGTTCCCTGTGAGGACTGTTACAATTAGAAGACGCCGATGTGAAGCCAAGCTATCTGCAAGAAGCCCCCGCAAAGTCCCACTGTTGGGAAAAAGACATGCTGAAGAGGTTACAATTTGCCAAAGAACACATTGACTGGCCTAAAGAGAAATGGTGCAACATTTTGTGGACTGATGAAAGTAAGATTGTTCTTTTTGGGTCTAGTGGCCGGAGACAGTTTGTCAGACGACCCCCAAACACTGAATTCAAGCCACAGTACACTGTGAAGACAGTGAAGCATGGTGGTGCAAGCATCATGATATGGGGATGTTTCTCATACTACGGTGTTGGGCCTATTTATCGCATACCAGGGATCATGGATCAGTTTGAATACATCAGAATACTTGAAGAGGTCATGCTGCCTTATGCTGAAGAGGAAATGCCCTTGAAATGGGTGTTCCAACAAGACAACGACCCCAAACACACCAGTAAACGTGCAACATCTTGGTTCCAGACCAACAAGATTGACATTATGGAGTGGCCAGCCCAATCCCCGGATCTTAATCCAATAGAAAACTTGTGGGGTGACATCAAAAATGCCGTTTCTGAAGCAAAACCAAGAAATAGAGAAGAACTGTGGAATGTCGTCCAATCATCCTGGGCTGGAATACCTGATCACAGGGGCCAGAAGTTGGGTGACTCCATGCAACACAGATGTACAGCAGTTCTCAGAAACAGTGCGACTACAACCAAATATTCATGAAGTCATTCAAAGGAAAGCAAAATCTTCAAACATTTTTCAGTTTATATAGTGAATGTTTGAGTTTGTAAAGAAGAATACAAACACTGCGATTTTTTTGAACCGTCTAATATTCACTTTTCTTCAATTTTATTTAGAGGAACAACACATTTGATCTATTTTTCTTCATGTTTTGATTTGGAATAGAATGTGTCGTGTTCCCAATGCATTTGTGTGGATGGAAATAAAAGCTATTAGAAGGATTTTCAGCTTTATTCACTTTTTTCAACACACTGCTATTATTTTGAACACAACTGTATATATCATTACTAAACATGTCTTTTTGCAATTTACTATAGATTACTTTATGAACTTTACTTAATCATTATTGCATATAGCACTTTTTGGATTATTTTATGAACTTTATTTAGTAATTAGTTCATAAAATAATCCAAAACGTGCTATGTGCAATAATAATTATTGATTAAATAAAGTTCATAAAGAAATCCAAAAATCCAATAAATAAGGAGGAACCACAGAGGTAAGCAATCCAAATATGCCTGCCGCTTAACTGTGTCAGCAATCCAAAATGTGAAAAATCTTCCGTGCAATCCATCACCACAATGCAGTCACCAGAAGCCAAAGTAAATGAAGCATAATCAAACACTGCAGCCAAAAGTGGGCATTCCCTGGTGCCTTCTTCACCATGAGTCAGATCTCTGGCCAAAGAATCATGCCCTGCTGGGGGAACAGCTCACCACACTGCCAACTTTTTACTTTCCTTCTCGGCAGTCTCACCCAACACTCCAGTGTCCTCTTTTCCTGGCATTTGGATATGCACCAACCAACATTATACCTCCAGAATACTTTGCTCTACGTAAAATCTTCCTTCTACCAGCTTAACCTCAGTTACCAACCAAAATGCTGGTGACTGGGAAGTTCCTGCCAAGTATTAGGCTCCATGCACACGGGGCGTTTTGATAACGCTGGTAACGTTAGCTGTGTAAAGTCGCGTTAAAAACGCGAGTTTTCAGCTCTTTTTAGCGTTTTTCCATTAGCGTTTAGCAGTGTTTTGCCGCTTTTCCGTTTTTTAATGAGTTAGAGCTTTTGACTCTTTAGAACATTGACTACAATCTATGTGTACATGGACACATAGGAGAACATGCTGGGGAGTTTACTGGCTGTAGATAAAAACATCAAAAGCCAAAAACAGCCGCTGTAAAAACGTCCCGTGTGCATGAGGACTTAGCGCACGTGTTATTCTGGCAGAAGGAAGATTTTACGTAGAGCAAAGTATTCTGGAGGTATAATGTTTGTTGGTGCATATCCAAATGCTGGGTAAAGAGGACACTGGAGTGTTGGGTGAGACTGCCGAGAAGGGAAGTAAAAAGCTGGCAGTGTGGTGAGCTGTTCCCCCAGCAGAGCATAATTCTTTGGCCAGAGATTCGGCTTATGGTGAAGAAGGCACCAGGGAATGCCCACTTTTGGCTGCAGTGTTTGATTATGCTTCATTTACTTTGGCTTCTGGTGACTGCATTGTGGTGATGGATTGCACGGAAGATTTTTCACATTTTCAATAATTATTATTATTATACAGGATTTATATGGCGCCAACAGTTTGCTCAGCGCTGTACAATATAACGGGAGACAATACAGCAACAATACAAGAGGGATAGGAGGGCCTGATCCTGGGAGCTTACAATTATTATTATTATACAGTATTTATATAGCGCTAAAAGGTTTGCTCAGCGCTGTACATTATAGTGGGGGACAGTACATGAGACAATACAGTAACAATACAATACATGAGGGGGTCAAGGTCCCTGCTCTTTCGAGCTTACAATCTAGGAGGGAGGGGATAGTAGTACAGGAGGAAGTGGCTGTGGGGGATGGAGTGGTAGGAGGAGATCGGCTGTTAGGTGAGGGCAGGGTAGGCTTCCCTGAAGAGATGGGTTTTCAGGGTGCGCCTAAAGATGAGGAGGGTAGGTGACAGTCTGGTGGATTGGGGTAGTGAGTTCCAGAGGATGGGGGAAGTCCTGGAGACGTCCCGCAGTCGAGCGTGGGAGGTGGAGACCAGGGAGCTAGAAAGTAGGAGGTCTTGTGAGGAGCGAAGATTACGGGTAGGGTGGTATTTGGGTATCAGGTCGATGAGGTGGTTTTGGCTTTGTATGTCTGTGTTAGTAGTTTGAATTTAATGCGTTGGGCAATCGGGAGCCAGTGGAGGGAATGACAGAGGGGGGTGGAGAACACTGAATGGAGGCCAGTGGAGGGAATGACAGAGGGGGGTGGCAGAAGCGGAGCGGTTAGTAAGGTGGATGAATCTGGCCGCTGAGTTCAGGATAGACTGAAGAGGGGATAGTCTGCAATGAGGTAGGCCGGTGAGAAGGGAGTTGCAGTAGTCCAGACGTGAGATAATAAGGGAGTGAATTGCTAACAAAGTTAATTAGCAGGGATTTTTGGATTGCTTATCCCTATGGTTCCTCCTTATTTATCGGATCTTTGGATTACTTTATGAACTTTACTCAACAATTATTTAATATTGCATGTAGAACTTTTTGGATTATTTTATGAACTTTATTTAATAATTATTTTTCTTGCACTTAGCACTTTTTCACTTTATTGGGTGTAATATTTATGCTATTGTTTTATCTCTAGTTACCATATAATATATGCATTAATTGCTTTTGTTTAAAGATTTATAAATTAATTTTCTGATCACTTTTTCTCTTTGGAATGCATGTAATTTGGATTGCACTTTATTTTAGTGCTGCACCATTTCTTATATATATCTTTTTGGGATGGTTTACCTTTAAGTGCTAGCAGTTTTTTCCTCTGAGCGGTTGCCATATTTTGTTTTTTTGTTTGAATACAGTTGTTTTATCCAGCTGTGTTTACTCAGTGCAACTTATAACATCCAAGTGAAAGACACAACACCAACATGTCAGAAAAAAAAAATTGTAAACTCAATCAGGTGTAGCTAATCAGCTTCTCAATGGCACACAAAACCATTTGACTTTCAACTGTGATCAGATGTGGTCATTTTGATTAGATCAGCATGAAGAGAGCTTTCCAGGAGCATCTCAGTCCCTGGCAGTGCAAAAGAAGCAAACAATCAACTATGGGTGGCAAGGCACTGTCAAAATATCCCCAAGATAAAGTTGTAGACAAGCACAAGTCAGGAGATGGATAGAAAAACATTTCAAAGCCTTTATCAATGCCTAGAAACACAGTGAAGTATATTATTAGGAAGTGGAAGGTATTTGGTACAACACAAACCCTCCCAGGATCAGGACGTCACTCCAAACTGAATGAAAGAGCCAGGAGGAAACTGGTCAGAGAAGTTACGAAGAGGCCTATAGTAACTCTGAAGCAGTTGCAGGAATTGACGACAAAGAGTGGTCATTGTGTGCATGTGACACCAGAAATAAGCCGCTCCTCAAGAAAGATCACATACAGTCACCATTGAGCTTTGCAAAAAACTCACCTTGAACATTCTGAGGGCACATGGAAAAAGGTGTTCTAGTCAGACTAAAATTGAACTATTTGGCCTCAACACTAAATGATATGTCTGGTGGAAATCCAATACAGCTCACCATTCAAATAACACCATTCCTACAGAAAACATGGAGGTGGTAATATCCTGTTATGGGGGGTTTCTCTGCAGCAGGGAATGGAGCACTTGTCAGGATAGACTGAAAAATGGATGGGGCAAAATACTAACAAGTTCTTGAGAAATATCTGCTGCCCTCTGCCAGAATGTTGTCAATGGAAAAAGGTTTACCTTCCAACATGACATTGACCCAAAGCACACAGCAAAAATGACCCCACAGTGGTTGGAGGAGAAAAAGGTGAATGCCCTTGCATGGTCTAGTTAGAGCCCAGACCTAAACCCCATTGTATATCTGTGGAATGACTTGAAGACTGCAGTCCACAAACGTCACCATCAAATTTAACTGAACCTAAGCAGTTCTGCAGAGAAAAGCGGGCAAATACTGCAAAGTCTAGATGTGCAAAGTTAGTAGAGACATATAACAGACTAAAGGCTGGAATTAAGGCAAAAGGGAGTTCAACAAAATACTGACACAAGAAGGAAGATCGTTTTTCCAACTCAGTGATTCTGTTTTTTAATGTAATTTCTGACATGTTGGTGTTATGTCCTTCACTTGGATGTTATAAGTTGCACTGATTAAATACAGTTGGATAAAACAAAACCTTTGTTTTCATTTCAGGGGTGATTGTTTTCTATACCCACTGTATGTGCATGTGTTCATTTTGGATATCGATTGGAAAGAACAACAAATAACAACAAATAACCTTTGCTGTATTATACTTGATGAGATATGACACACTTGGATATTTATATTGACTATATAATTTTGCTTTTATACTGAATAAAGTATACTGCAAAAGCATTCTTAAAGTGATTTTAAAGGTTAGTTTTTTTTTTCCAATTAACAAACATGTTATGGTTACTTGCTTTGTGTAATGGTTTTGCACATATCAGCCCCAATCTTCTTCTTCTTGGGTCCCCCGCCGATGCTTCTGGCTGCTCCCCGTTTACCAGTGCACCCAATAGCAAGTTGCTTGCTATGGGGGCACTGGTACGTGCTCGCACCCGAGCCCCGCTCTATGCGTCCATAAGACAGAGCCGCAGCTCGGCTCTGCCCCGCTCTCTCTTCTCCTGATTGACAGCAGTGGGAGCCAATGGTTCCCGCTGCTGTCTCAGCCAATGAGGAGAGAGACCTGGGACAGCTGAGACCTGGGCACATTGCTGGATCGAGAGGGGGGCTCAGGTGACTATAAGGGGGGCTGTGGGAGGTGCAGCACGCAGTTTTTTACCTTCATGCAGAGACCAAGCCTTTGCAGTCACTTTCAAGGATAAGTTCATATTTCGGAACATGTTACACCCATATTCAGAGTGTAACATGTAACGAACAGAAAGGCCCCTACTCCCCATTATGACAGCTAGCAGGGGATCTTCTCCTCCCCACTAGCTGTCACAATTCTTTAAAAAACGTTGCCATGCGGGGCTCCATCCGCCCGGTCGCGTCATTTATTCACGGTGTTCAGTGAATGAATGAACTGCAAGTCCTGACAGCCTTTGCAGCTGTCGGCTTGTAGTTCTCAATGAACTACCGCAGCGTTGTGGAGTGCAGTTGTAGTTCATTGATTCTTCCTGCCAGTGTATCTGCTTACCCATATATCCTGTACGGGCACACAGATATGCTGACAGGTCTGCAGGAGACCTGCATGGAACCAGTGATCTGCTGATTGCTGGTGCAATGCTTTAGAGGCTCCAGAAACATAAAATAATAAATGCAAAAAAAATTATTTTTGTAAAAAGGTGAACTTATATTTTAATATGTGCTGTGCTTACTTAAAAAGATTGTACTGGCAGGTTGATACACTGTGGAGGGGTTTAACCACTTCCCGACCGGCCGTTGTATATAAACGGCCGGACGGTGGCACTGCAGGGTCAGGTGGCTGTTTATAAACTGTCTCCCCGCACCCTGCTTGTGCATGCTCCCTGGGAGCGCGCAGCACCACGATCCGGTGCCCGCTGTGTCCTCCGCATACAGTGGTACACCGATCGAACGGGACCTCTGTGTGAGGTCCCGATCATGTGATCACCGATTGGCCAATCAGTGATCACATGCAGAGTAGTAAGCAAGGATGTCACTTCTGACATCATTGCTTACTACATGTGAAATCTGTGAATGATCACAGAGGTCACATGGTACAAGGCTATTCACAACAGCCTTGTATCATGTGGCAAGCTGTGACCAATCACAGCTCACTCAGTAGTTCTCAATGGCTGCAAGAATGCAGCTAGAGAGAAGGAGAAATGATTGCTTTTGTACAAAAAAAAAAATCTTCATCTCCCCCCCACAAGTAGTACAGTGTCACCATGGTGACAGTGTACTGCTAGGGTGACAGTATGTAAAAGAAGTAAATAAAAAATATTAAAAAAAAAAAGTAAAAAAAAATGTTTAAAAATTATAATTTTTGGTTATAAACGAATTTGGGTTATTTTTTTTTTTTTACTAAAAATATAACGGAATAAATTTTGGCCAAGATTTATGATGAAATACTATTTATTTGCAAACTTTTATAAGAAAAACACTTTTTTACAAAATTTTTGAACTTTTTAATTTACATAGCAAAAAAAATAAAAATGGTGACACTGTACTGCTAGGGTGACGGTATGTTAAAAAAAACACCTCATAAAAAATAATATAAAAAAAATTAAAATGTAAAAAAAAGTTTGAAAAATTGTAATTTTTGGTTATAAACTAATTTTGGGTTATTTTTTTTTTTTTTGCTAAAAAGATAGATTAATACATTTTGGCCAAGATTTATAAAGAAAGAGTATTTATTTGCAAAATTGTATAAGAACATTTTTTTTTTCAAAATGTTTGGAATTTTTCATTTATATAGCAAAAAAATAAAAATTGCAGTGGTGAATAAATACCACCAAAATAAAGTTTTATCTGTCTCAAAAAAATGCTAAAAAATTCATATGGGTCCAGTGTTGCATGACCGCGCAATTGTCATTCAAAGTGTGATAGCACTGAAAGCTGAAAATTGGCCTGGGCAGGAAGGGGGTAAAAGTGTCCGGACCGGAAGGGGTTAAGCACCCTAAACATCTTTTATTGCAAAATAGTGCACATAATAACGGTGCATACCTTTTATTGCTAATTACATGGGACTGCCTTCAGAACCGGTGCAACTAGGTTAATTCCCACTCTTATCAAATGCAAGGAGCGTCCCGATGCCCCATCCAATGAAGAATAAACACACTCCATGCAGACTCTGGAGCACACTGTTAATGTGATGCCATGCAGGATTCCAGTTATAACACTTCTGCTGGACTTAGCTTGTACCAAACACAACACAAGCAGCACGCGGCTACTTACCGGCATCCTGGAGTAAGCGTCAGATGCAGCCTAAGGGCGAGAGCGCAGAACCCCGTGAAATTACAAGGCGCTGATGCATGGGGTGTTAACTCTGCTACTAATAGATACACTTTTAAATGCATGGCCAATTTTCCTATGCATGAGGAAAAAAAAAAATCTTTACAACTATTTATTTTTTTTTTTTTTAGAGAGTTTAGTTCTGCTTTATAGAGTACCTAAATCGAAGAAAAAAAATGTAATATCAGTCCTTAGATGTGGTGGCTTCATTTATGTTCTTTTTTCAGACATTCAGCAAGTACGGGAAGATAGGATTTTTGTACTCACCACAAAATCCTTTATTCCGGTCACATTTACTAAGCAGAGAGAAAACATGTGGCGCACACACCTAGTGCATCATCCAAGGTTTATTGTAGGAATGAAATCATAAAAACATACTCACAGACGAAGCATGTATCTAAAAAGCATAGAAAAATGACAATGGCCACAACGGCAGGCAAGGTGTTCTCACTGTCAGTGCGGTCAAATGGCTGACGCGTTTCGGGGACGAATCCCTTTCCTCAGAGCTGATGACCAACCTCTGATGTTGATGTATGGTGTATGGACAGAAAGAGCCTCGCTGTTGATGCCTAGAGGCCGTTGTGGCCATTGTCATTTTTCTCTCTATCCAGTGGCTGATTTCCCCGTCTGAGGAGGGCTGCACCCCTGGAACATTTCCTTTGGTTGTCGCTGTCCTGGTACCCTTGGCTTCCCTTTTGGCTGTGCATATCCTGAGGCGCTGGAGAGTACATACGATATCACATTTACTAAGCCGTGGGGAAAATGACTGCAACTGCACTTGCAAAATGCATAGTCTATTTGCCTTTAATAGACCAACTCCACTGTTCTCAAGCTTGTAAGGCTCCTTAGGAGCCCTAAGGTCAGATTCACGCCACAGAAATGCGTTCCGGATGTGTTTCTGCATGTGCATTTTTGATGCATTCTGGTGTTTTTTCTCTTTTTTCTTTAAAGTTTCTGGGTTTTTTTTTTTCTGCTGTGTTTCGGTGCATTTGTGATGCGTTTTGCCCCATTCTAGTGCAGTTCCCTGCAGAACAAATGCACCATGTTCTACTTTTATTGACCGTACTGGATCATACAGCAATAGTGTGAGCTTTGTCATTGGAATCCAAATAACCTACAGTTCATGTGTTTCTGATACAGAAAAAAAAAAAACACACACTGGACCGCATGTAGTGTGAACCGGTCCCTAGTCCGGGAACCACTAATATTCAAATGGTCTTGGTTGGCTGACTTCTTCGATGCCTTAGCTTTTGATTAGCGAGGCTGTCCATCATACTAATGGACCAATAGAGAGCTCTAGGAAGTGAAATGGGGAACGGCTAGCTGCATCTTTAGCATCTAAAATTGCTATTTAACTAATATTACTACTGGTACTCCATGGCATTGGGACAGTCAGGAAGCTTTACAGCCTGGCCGACAATGTGCAAGAACATTTAGGGTAGGTTATAAACTGTAAGGTGAGCCTAGGTTCAAGCAATGTGCAGGTTTAGGTTCATTTATAACCTGTTATGTGAACACAAGTGCAGTAAGCCTGCCCTTTACGGCCACGTACTTGCATACAGACTGAAGATGGTGCTACGCGGTGGCACCCATGGTCAGGATTGGTGCTACCATTGGATGGATACAAGGGCAGACTCATTTACTGTCATTGCCCAATCCTGGTACCAATCCTTCCAAACATGAAGTTTGCTAATAAATGCAGTTCAGACATGGAGAACCATTTCCAAAATGAGAAAATGCAGCAACAGAACATTCTAATAACCACCTTATGGAATTTGGGGCTACTGCACCTCACGGCCCAGATTTCTTTACTAAATTCAAGATAATTAAATTGGTTTTAAAGGCAAAACATGTTTTTACCTTAACCTCCCTAGCGGTATTCCCGAGTGTAGCTCGGGGTAAAATGTCTGTACCAAAAGCGGTAACCCCCCCAAGCTACACTCGGGCTTACCATGCAGCGTTGCATAGGGAGTCCCTGCAGCTCTTACCTTGTCCTTCGCTCCCGCGATGTGTCCCCTGCAGCGTCCCCGGCCATCTCCTTCGGCTGATGCCAGCATCTGGCTTCTGTGTTCCGGTCCCTGTGACGTCGGGACGTACAGGCGCCGCCGGCGGCGGCGGGAAATTTGAACATTTTTAAAAAATGTAATTTTTTTCAAAACGATTTTACATAGTAACACATTGCTGTTTCAAACCATTTCACATACATTTTGTCCCGAGTGCTTTGTCCTGCGCCCTGCCTGCATTTTTACTGTTCTTTCTGCCTGGAAACTTAGAAACGTCCATGGCGTCCAAAAAGCGTCCCTTTAGGTCAAAAGCGGTTTCAGACCGGCTAGAGAACAGCGATAGTAAATCAGAACCACTTGCAGAATTGAGTGATAATGATTCGTGGGGGAAATTCGTCATCAGACACTGAAAACGATTCTGCGACTGAGCTCAGTGATGTGCGAACTTGGCGCTCTATTTCAAATTTCAGTGTTTTTGGTTTGATTATATTATTGAATTAAATTTATTATTATATTATTTTTTATGATTATTTATTAAATTATAATTTATGATTTCGTGTTTCAAATTTTATCATATCCGGGATGTTTACTAGACTCCTGTTCGGACAGATTTCAGTGAGTTATTCCTAAATATTACAGCCTACAATAAAAAACTACATATTTCCATGCAAAATAATGGTACCGCTTTCAGCACCAAAAATCTGAAATAATCAGACCGCTAGGGAGGTTAAGGTATTCCCTGCATTAAAATTTTTTTTAAAAAACCCAGTCCCAGTAGTTGTATACCACCCCCTCCCCCTTGCTAAATTCTAATCTGAGTCCTTACTTGATCCATAATTGTGCCCATTTGCAGTGGCTCTCTCCTCTATTCCTGCTCTCTCAGAGCATAGAGGCAGCAATGCAAGCCATTGGCTCCTGCTGCTGTCAGTCAAAACCTGAGAGCAGGGCCAAGCAGCTGTGTGTGTGTCTATGGACACACGCAATAGAGAAAAACAAACAGAGGGCGCACTGGCCTAGTGCATTACCTTAAAAAATATGTTTATTAAATGTTAAAAATAGGTATTGTACTCACAAATTGTCAGTACAGTCAAAGGCACATCATGAAGAAACAGCTCTGTCCAATCCGCATTACGTATCTGTCCGTAATGGGAACTCTGGACATCCAACAGGCTGACGCGTTTCGAGGACTTGCCTCTTCCTCAGAGCCAACACTGGCCGGTGCGCCCTCTGTTTGTTTTTCTCTATTCAGTATATTTGGACTTCCCCGGTCTTTTGAGGGCAGTAAGGTGCGCATATCCCAAGAATTTTGTGATGTGGTCCTAACTATACTGAGTCCATCCCTAAGTGCAGGAGTATCTGGGTTTGCCATTTCTCACTATGTGACTATGAACACACGCAGCCTGGCTCAGAAACATGTTCGCCCATGTGCCCCATAGCACACAGCTTGCTATGGGGGCACACACAGGAAAGGAGGAGCGGGGAGAACTGGCAGGGGGAACTCAAAAGAGGTGGTAAGGGACTGCTCTGTACATTACTATTGCAGGTAAGTATAAACAGGTTTATTATTTTAGGCAAAAAAAATTTAATTTTATAACTAATTTAAGGACAGTTTTTTTTTTTCCAATTTAATACGTCTGATAACCAATATTTAGCTTTCAAATGTGCAGTTTGGAGGCTACCTGCAGCCAGCACATGAATAGGGTTCAGTTCACACTGCAGCTGAAAGTGGACACTTGGCGGGGATTCCAACTGCCTCACTTCACACGAATAGTTAATACAGATACCTGTTATCTATTGCTTTTCTAGTGGATCAGCCACAGGTGGGACAGAAAATGATGCAGTATCTGACAAAGTGTGCACATCATTTTAAAGCAAACCAGTCTTCCTAATGACCATCCCAACCTGCCCCCCCCCCCCCCCCTTTAATATAGTTCACCATTATTCAAGGTTCCAGGTGACTTCCAAATGGGAAGGATTTGAGCAATCAGGGAAGCAGCAATCTTGTAGGTATAGGTATGGGGGTTACCAGAGAAAAGGGTGTGAGGGGGTGGGTTGGAGATTTTATTTTCACAGGTTTGCCTAAGGTTTCCCATTACACCTTAGCAATGCAGAATGTTACTATGCCCTGGGGTTGACTTACTAAAACTGGAGAGTGCAAACTCTGGTGCATCTCTGCACAGAAACCAACCAGCTTTCAGGTTTTTTTTTTTGTTAAAGCTTAATTGAACAAGCTGAAGTTAGAAGCTGATTGGCTACAGTGCACAGCTGCACCAGATTTTGCACTCTTCAGTTTTAGGAGATCAACCCCACTGTGCTGCTTATTAACCTCCCTAGCGGTCTGATGATGTCCATATTTCTGTGCTCAAAGCGGTACATTTTTTTGCATGGAAATATGTATTTTTTTTTATTGTAGGCTGTAATTTTTAAGAATAACTCACTGAAATCTGTCTGAACAAGAGTCTAGTAAACATCCCGGGTATGTTGAAATTTGAAACACTAAATCATAAGTTATAATTTAATAAATAATCATAAAAAATAATAATATAATAATAATACATTTAATTAAATAATATAATCAAACCAAAAACACTGAAATTTGAAATATAGCGCCAAGTTCGCACATCACTGAGCAAAGTCGCAAAAATGTTTTCAGTGTCTGATGAGGAATTTCCCCCACGAATCATTATTACTCAATTCTGCAAGTGGTTCTGATTTACTATCGCTGTTCTCTAGCCGGTCTAAAACCGCTTTTGACCTAAAGGGACACTTTTTGGACGCCATGGATGTTTCTCAGTTTCCAGTCAGAAAGAACAGTAAAAATGCAGGCAGGGCACCGGACAAAGCACTCGGGACAAAATGTATGTGAAATGGTTTGATACAAGAATGTTATACTATGTGATTTTAGTGTATTTATTGAATGTAATTTTTTCACATTTTCAAATTTCCTGCCAGTTCCGTCCCCCGTACGTCCCGACGTCGCAGGGAGCAGAACCCAGAAGACAGATGCTGACATCTGCCCGAGGACATTGCCGGGGACATTGTGGGAGCGCAGGACAAGGTAAGTGAAGAAGAGATCCCGGAGCAACGCTGCAGTGTATTCCCGAGTGTAGCTGAAACTTTACCCCGAACTACACTCGGGAATACATCCAGGGGGGTTAATGTGCATCACATTAAAACGGCCAGTTCTTAAAAAGATTGGCAATGTATCTCAACACTGCATAAACCATAGAGGGACCCCCCCCCCCGTCAGGGCCCCCCTCATGGTGGTGAAGCGCCATGGCCCATGCAACCTTTGAGACCCTAGTAGTTCTGCCACTGGTGTCAGTATTTTTTTTTTATTTTTGTTATTTTATTATTTTTACCATTTTATTTTTTTACAATTTTTTTAATTTCATTTTATTTTTTAGGAGCCCCGTTGGGGGGCTTTGGTGAAATATCACGGGTCTAAACCTTTGAGATAGAGATAGGTGATTAAGCCCAATCCTCCTCCTCTGCAGCCTCAGCTATACAAAACGAATGGACAGGAATAGCTCTCTACAGAGCTTCCTGTTCATTCATCAGCTGAAGCATAGTAAACACGTCAGTGATTGGTAAGGATCGCTGACTCTATTCATTAAGACAAGGAAGGGGCCACATTTACCGGCCCCTTCCCCACTCTCCATCCTTACACATCCCCTGTAGCAGCAAGCGGGAGAGTGAAACCCGGCAAAACTGTGGGGGATGGCGGGGGACCAGGGGATTTCACACAGAAGCATGGGGCTGAAGGAGGTGGCCAGGAGGGGTGGCAGGAGCAGCATGTAGAGGAACCCATCCCCTTTATTTTCCTTCTGCAGCTGCTGAAAGGCTGCAGGAGGAAATTGAGGGGATTGGTCCCTATATATGCCGCCGCCCCCCCCAAATCCAAGTGTACAGGGGCCACACGGGTCCCCTGGAGCATCAGGCAGGGTCGCAATTGCAGCTTCTGTATGTACCGCCCCTGCTGCACATAGTGGCCTGTTATTGTGCAACACAGAATTGTGAATCTAACCTAAAAGTTAACGAAATTTTCTCACAATTATGCACACAGTGGGAAACAGTTACAGTCAGGTCCATAAATATTGGGACATTGACACAATTCTAACATTTTTGGCTCTATACACCACCACATCCAAATCAGGTGAACAGTGTAGGAATTACAACAGTTTGCATATGTGCCTCCCACTTGTTAAGGACCAAAAGTAATGGGACAGAATAATAATCATAAATCAAACTTTCACTTTTTAATACTTGGTTGCAAAACCTTTGCAGTCAATTACAGCCTGAAGTGTGGAACGCATAGACATCACCAGACGCTGGGTTTCATCCCTGGTGATGCTCTGCCAGGCCTCTACTGCAACTGTCTTCAGTTCCTGCTTGTTCTTGGGGCATTTTCCCTTCAGTTTTGTCTTCAGCAAGTGAAATGCATGCTCAATCGGATTCAGGTCAGGTGATTGACTTGGCCATTGCATAACATTCCACTTCTTTCCCTTAAAAAACTCTTTGGTTGCTTTTGCAGTATGCTTTGGGTCATTGTCCATCTGCACTGTGAAGCGTCCAATGAGTTGTGAAGCATTTGGCTGAATATGAGCAGATATTGCCCAAAACACTTCAGAATTCATCCTGCTGCTTTTGTCAGCAGTCACATCATCAATAAATACAAGAGAACCAGTTCCATTGGCAGCCATACACTCCCACGCCATGACACTACCACCACCATGCTTTGCTGATGAGGTGGTATGCTTAGGATCATGAGCAGTTCCTTTCCTTCTCCATACTCTTCTCTTCCCATCTCTCTGGTACAAGTTGATCTTGGTCTCATCTGTCCATAGGATGTTGTTCCAGAACTGTGAAGGCTTTTTTAGATGTCGTTTCGCAAACTCTAATCTGGCCTTCCTGTTTTTGAGGCTCACCAATGGTTTCCATCTTGTGGTGAACCCTCTGTATTCACTCTGGTGAAGTCTTCTCTTGATTGGTGACTTTGACACACATACACCTACCTCCTGGAGAGTGTTCTTGATCTGGCCAACTGTTGTGAAGGGTGTTTTCTTCACCAGGGAAAGAATTATTTGGTCATCCACCACAGTTGTTTTCCATGGTCTTCCGGGTCTTTTGGTGTTGCTGAGCTCACCGATGCGTTCCTTCTTTTTAAGAATGTTCCAAACAGTTGTTTTGGCCACGCCTAATGTTGCTATCTCTCTGATGGGTTAGTTTTGTTTTTTTCAGCCTAATGATGGCTTGTTTCACTGATAGTGACAGCTCTTTGGATCTCATCTTGAGAGTTGACAGCAACAGATTCCAAATGCAAATAGCACACTTGAAATGAACTCTGGACCTTTTATCTGCTCATTGTAATTGGGATAATGAGGGAATAACACACACCTGGCCATGAAACAGCTGAGAAGCCAATTGTCCCATTACGTTTGGTCCCTTAACAAGTGGGAGGCACATATGCAAACTGTTGTAATTCCTACACCGTTCACCTGTTTTGGATGTAAATACCCTCAAATTAAAGCGGACAGTCTGCAGTTAAAGCACATCTTGTTTGTTTCATTTCAAATCCATTGTGGTGGTGTATAGAGCCAAAAATTTTAGAATTGTGTCGATGTCCCAATATTTATGGACCTGACTGTAAATCCTCCTGCTGAGTCCATAAGAAATATTCTGCACACTTCCTGTACTGGGATGGGTTTAAAAAAAACCCACACAGAGGTTCTCAACTTTACCTCTTCCTTCCAAATAAGAAAAGGTTAGCTGGGGGTTCATTTTGACTACCTTAAAATTTTTATACACGGTTGGAACGTTAATATTGGGTAACTTGCTAAATTACGGAAACGTGGTTTACTTTGATAACCTTGGAGCAAGTCAGACTATCAGGAACAAATGAGTAATATTGGGCATGAGCAATTAGGTTTGGAATAAGACATTCTTTGTGTGCCACCATGTTCTCATTATGAGACAAGAGCCTGAACATGGCAAGACTCTCCTTTCCAGGGGCCACAATGCCGTGACCCCACAGTCACCTCTACAAGAGGAAATCAAGATACACGACCACAGCATGATTAAAGGTAGAACGTTGCCCAAAATAGCCCAAAGCCATGGACTGTGTGTACACATCACTTCCTATAAAAGCTGGCAGTGGGAGTCTTTGCTGGCACGCTCGTTCCACCATGACCTGCTCCTATACACAGACTTGGCATTAGTGCCTGCTTTCAAATCAGCTTGTCATCAGCTCTGGGACTGAACAGAACATCAACACAATTACATGTCTGTGTGAACCTGGGGGAGGTAGTACAGTGTATAAACAGAAATAGGAAGCTAATTAATGAATAGACTAATGGTGCAGATCACAGATAAGAAAGCAAGTTTATAAACTGTGAAGTATTAATGAAAAGAAGAAACATAACCATGCAGGTTATGAAGAGTTCAGCTGGAGGGCTTTCTGATTGCTTCAGCCCTTTCTCGCCATAATGAGTATGGTTCTAATGTCTTGTTGGGTCCCAAGTCCTACTCCATATAGGTGTCCATACATTGAACTGTTGGTGGCCAAAAAAGCCTGAAACAGCTGTTTGGGCTGAGGGAAGCCCGAGGTGCTGGTGCCCCTGGAGTGGTAGTCCAGGGGTGCCCGAAATTCTCACGGTGGGGGAGCTCACTTTGAGTTTATTAGTGCACCAAGGTCACATGCACTTCAGTGAGCGTTTTTCAAACCTGTCTCCTGGGGTGGGTCCATTTGACCGGGACCAGAGGAATGCTTATAACAGCTGAAAGGTCAGCCATTTTATTATAAATTGGCACTGAAGAGCTTTCCCTTTTTTAGGTTTGTTTTAGTCTTTTTGAAAGTATAACTTGCACTGGCACTTCACTCACTCCCAACTAGTAAGGTGTAGGTAATTGGGCTTGCCCTTAAAATCATGGGGGGAGAGAATGTGGCCTTTTGGTCAGGTTCTCCCCTTCCCATGGGGTCTCCCTTTGGGGGACGCCCCACCAAGTACTTGGGCAGACCTTGCTTTGGTAGGTCTCTTGAAGAAAAGGGTCTGCCTGGCTTTGGCTGGGTGGAACCTAAAGACCTCAGACTCCGTCAGGATCCTTGTGCCCCTAGGTCCCTTTCTCTTCAGAGGAGTTCCATGGGTACACCCCAAACACTTTTTTGTGTGCATCGCTTTTGCGGTTCACTTTTTTTGTACGCCTAGTGTTTAGTTTCCACTGTGCGCACTGCACCCCTAAGCGTTATAAAAAAAAAAAGTTGCATGCAGTTTGGAATAAATGTCTCTAAAATATTAGACAGTATATGTACTACACATCAATGGTTCTGGATGTGCATATGTCTGATGGGGTGTAAAGGAATGGTCTGCCCTGCTCACAGTCCTAGAAAGAGGAACAATCCTCCTATTTTTGAGATATGGTTATGGAATCACACATGTGTTCTTAAAAGGTTTTATTGTGTCATGAAAAGAAGAATCTGTACCAAAAAGCTCAAAAATGGATATGAGAACATAGACGTAGACCTGTCACTGAAGTATTTTGGCCAGTAGTAACATTTTCCTGCAGTCGTCATAATTTGCAAAAAACTTCCCACAGAATCAGCTGACTTGAATTTCAGCTGAAAGTCAGGCCTGCAGTGTCCATTGTAGGAGTTCCTTACTACTCTACTCTATTGAGCTGGACATACACATGCAGATCTCTTTTGTTCAGTCGGCAGGCTCCTCCATACAGATTCCTCCATGCATGTTAAAGTGGTTGTAAACCCTTACATAAACCCAGTGAAGTGACTGACTTCAGGTGATACACAGAGTTGAAAAAAAAATCCTCCTCCATAAGTTGTACCTGTGTATCTGCAGCCCGCTCCTCTCTACAGCTGTTCAAAGCCCAGAGTTTATAATACATGTCTGAGTTTCCAGAAAGCAGGGGGTGGAGAACTGAAATTGCACATTGCAGAGCTCAGGGAGGAGAGCTATGAGAGCTGATTGGAGGGAAGGGACACACCCCCTCTTCACAAAACTCACAGGAACAGAACTGAGACTGTCAATCACAGGCTGTGTGAGGAGATTCCTCCCGTCACCTTTTTTCTTTTGGTCTCAGGAAAACTTGTCAGAAGAGGAAAAAAGCAGCAGGCAGAACTGACACTTAGTTCTTAATTGAGACAAGTCCACACTATAGAGGGATATGCTTGGTTCATATTTCATGTCTGAGATTTACAACCACTTTAAACAGAGAGAATGTATAAATCTCCAGCTGTGGGCTATTGCTTTCTGACTGCCCACGATGCGCGCTGTCAGACCATCCGAACAGTGCCTGCATCTGATTGGATGTAGGCACCATTCAGGAAACAAATTTTCTGCCCGGATCCTTGGAATATCCAAAAAGGCTACCCACTGATCGAATTTCAGTCAATTAATTAGCAACCCTGCTGAAACTTGCTCAGAGTATGGCCAGCTTACAATGGTTGTATGGCGTCAGGGTCCAGACCTCCCCAGGTTTTATAATGCACTCAGCTGCTGGCACTTCCTGACACATAGGACTCCATGTTTGATTTTGGCACCTGGTTTGAAGTCCACAGAATTTATAATTTAGGAATATAATATGTCATGTGGCGTATGTGAACACACCTCCAAATTATGGAATTCAGTTGTTTCCAGGGAAGGATAGAGTTGCTGCAGTATACAAAGAAATTCTAGACAACTCTGTGCTTTCACACTTGTGGTTTGCCACACACCTATATAAACTTGTTAAATATCCCATTCCATAATCACAGGTATTAACATAGCCCCCTCTGCCATGGTCATCAATCTACTTACAGGCAAATGGGTGAACACAGCAAATGTGCTGTTGAGGAAAGCGACGAGATCCACCAGATAATCACTGGCCCTTTCACTGGATTCCAAGGCCATCCAGTCGTAGTCAGCCAGCTGCAGGAACTGGTCAATTTTCTGGTTCAGGTTGGTGTAAATCTCTTCTTCTGCAGCCTGCCGGGCATCCTGCAAAGGACAAACACCAGTGTTAGAGAGGCATAGGGGGAAATCTCTACTGACACATGTGTCCTATGGCGTAGCCAGTCCTTGTGTGTGCAGAACAGGCTATTCAGATAGTATGATTCTTGGACAGTCAACACAGTGGGACATCCAAGCTGGGGAAAAAAGGGCTAGATAATGCTGCACATCTTTCAGCCGAGAAATGAGGTGGAGCTCTACCTGACTTGCTGCAGCTTCTAAAGCACATTATGAGAAGCTCACAGTGTGCAACAACATCAGAGAAAGCCATTTCAGTCCAGGAGAGGAGACGGCACAACTGTGCGAGACTGAAGTGAAGGCTGGAGGTCAGCTTTAAAATCCTTACTGGTCATCCTGAAAAAGTACTTTTTTTAATTCTTTTATTTTATTATTAATTTAGACAGTTAGGTAACACAAGGCAATACCACTGAAATAATGCCTTGCCTGTCTCACTTCTGTATGATATGTAATACGGTTATTGTTGAAAGAACTGAATGCTTCAGGTTGTGGCCAAGGACAATACCTATGATCTTTCTGCAGCTGATCTTTTCTCCATTACCAGCTTACCATGCTTTGTTCTGCACCATTTCTCTGTGTGGAGGAGAAAGCTGTCTTACTAAAGGACTTTCCTTCCTCACTTTAGATTTCAGGGACTAACACTGATGACTGGTGGGGTAATGAATAAGCAGCAAGAAAGACTAAAGAAGCACAGTGCCACAGAATGAATGAAGTGGAAGCAGGGAGATCCTTGTACCACAAGTCCTCAGGTACATCTTCCTCTCCAGCAAGGGGAACATTGAGCAGCACAGTAGTGACATCAACAAATGTCATTCAAAATCTCTTGAGACTAGCAGCAAGAATACAGTACAAGGTACATTTTCAAGATACTGCTTAAAGTTGTAGTAAACTTGCGTTTATTTTTACCTACAGGTACGCTTAGAACAAAGTTTTCCTATAGGTAAAATGAACATGACCTAAATGTGCACCGTTTAGGAGATACTCTATCAAGCAGCAGCTGACGTCACCAGCGCATGCGCTCTGAAGGAACAGTACAGGTATGCTGTGTGCAATGCCTTGTTCTGTACCATTTCTGTGTGTGGAGGAGAAGGCAGTCTTACTAAAGGACTTTCCTTCCTCACTTTAGATTTCATGGACTAACGCTGATGACTGGAGGGGTAATGAGCAAGCAGCAAGAAAGACGAAAGAAGCACAGTCCCACAGAATGAATGAATGACGTGGAAGCAGAGAGATCCTTGTACCACAAATCCTCAGGTACATCTTCCTTTCCAGCAAGGGGAACATTGAGCAGCACAGTAGGGACATCAACAAATCTCATTCAAAATCTCCTGAGACTAGCAGCAAGAATACAGTACAAGGTACATTTTCAAGATACTGCTTAAAGTTGTAGTAAACTCGCATTTATTTTTACCTACAGGTACGCTTAGAACAAAGTTTTCCTATAGGTAAAATGAACATGACCTAAATGTGCACCGTTTAGGAGATATTCTATCAAGCAGCAGCTGACATCACCAGCGCATGCGCTCTGAAGGAACAGTACAGGTATTTTGTGTGCCATGCCTTGTTCTGCACCATTTCTGTGTGTGGAGGAGAAGGCCTTCTTACTAAAGGACTTTCCTTCCTCACTTTAGATTTCAGGGACTAACGCTGATGACTGGAGGGGTAATGAGCAAGCAGCAAGAAAGACGAAAGAAGCACAGTCCCACAGAATGAATGAATGACGTGGAAGCAGGGAGATCCTTGTACCACAAATCCTCAGGTACATCTTCCTCTCCAGCAAGGGGAACATTGAGCAGCACAGTAGTGACATCACCAAATCCCATTCAAAATCTCCTGAGACTAGAAGCAAGAATACAGTACAAGGTACATTTTCAGGATACTGCTTAAAGTTGTAGTAAACTCGCATTTATTTTTACCTACAGGTAAACTATAACCAAGTTTTCCTATAGGTAAAAAGAATATGGCCTAAACGTGCACCGTTTCGGAGATATGCTATCGATCAGCAGCGGACGTCACCAGCGCATGCGCTCTGAAGGAACAGTACAGGTATGCTGTGTGCCGTAACTGATACTTCCACGCACATTCGTGGGAGTGATGTCATCACGGATCAGCCATTCAAGAGATCGCAGCCCACAACCCCGGAATGACGACCAGGTGAAATTGGAAGCGTCTGCAGTGGTGACAGCGCACCGCTGGAGGACTTTGTTTTAGGGTAAGTCCTTCATAATATGCTAGTATGTGGTGGCTATTATCACATTATGCCTGTGCCTAGCAGGGGAAAACTTTATTTGTTTTGTTTTCAAAGAGTTTACTATCGCTTTAAAGTGGAATTACAGGCATACCGTAACTAAGCCTAAATCCACTCCCACCACCATTCTAAGACTTATCTATCTACCCTGTAAGAGAAAAGACATATATACTTACCTATTCTGAGGTCACTCCGGTCCAGTCACATGATCAGGTCCCAGCAACAGATTTACTGTAGAGGAAAAGCAGCAACAACGGGTGCAGAGCCTGCACGATGAGGTCACCCATAGGATATACGTTGTCAGCTGTTGCTCCTCTACACTGAAGCGGGCGTCAGAAGCCAGCCATATGACTGGATCGGAGTACCTGCAGAGTAGCGAAGTATAAGCAGCTTTCCTTTTACAGGGTAGATAGAATAGGCTTAGAATGGGGGTGGCAATAGATTTAGGATCTATTTAGGGTTTGACTTGAATGCCACTTTAGGCAAAATTAAAGCAGTATTAAACCCAACCCCAAAGATATAATATATTGCAACTTATCAATCATTAGATGTTGTGGTTGCATTAGTTTTCTTTTTTAGGCTTTTTCCCCTCTGTTTTCACCTGGTGATCTGGCCAGTAACACCTTCTGTATTACAGCGCCCCCATTCTGGATGAAGGAGAACGGGAATTTGGACATCAGCATTGTTCGTCTTGGAAAGAGGGACTGTTAGATGTACTAGCAGATTTAAATACACTACACAAATACACTATACAAATTAAAGCCAAACTCCAGCTCATGCTTTATAAGCAGTACAGCAGGTTTTTATTTTTTATTTTGGGAATAAAAGCCGACTATTGTAAGCACACCTCTCAGTGATAAATAATTTGTCTCAACCCTCCAAATGCTACATCTGCAGGACAGCCTGTTCTGCTGAACAACAGTAGACTTACTAGCCAGATCACCAGTTGAAAATGAAAGAAAACCTAAAAGAGAAAGCTAATGCAGCCACCAAATCTAAGAATTGCAACTTGCAATAAAAGAAAATGTTATTTTTGGGTTTATCACTTCCTTAACATTTCCCTATAACTCAGTAAATCTTCACTGATTGAGTTCAGGTCCACTTTAATAGGCTATAGTTGAATTGTAAAACTAGGCTGGTTAATGTCTAAAAATTGACCACTTCCTATCCCAGGGTAGGCACTTACCTTGAAGGTGGTCAGACCGTACAGCTTGGTGGTGTGTACGGTGTCAGGCAGGACATTGGTAATATTTGTGATAAATTCTTCAAGAAACTTGCAAGAGATTTCCAGATGGGTAGTGTTGATAATAATCTGTACAAGCTACAAAATAAATAGAAATGCTTAGCAGGCCATGTAATCATTTAAAAAAGTTTTAACAAGAAAAGCAAAACAGAATTCTGTTAAACACTATTTGCAACTAGGATTTTTGTAAAAATGCTCTGTTAAGTTCCCCAGACATTTAAGTGACACTTCTATGTGGAAGAATTCTACTACTGGCTCCCTGTGGACACTCTTCCTCCTTGGCATGAAATGCCAATGTCAGAGATGGAATCAGACTCAGCATGCCCAGTTCTCTGTGATTGCAAAGTTAACCAGGGAGGCAAGACATATGGCAGAATCAATTGCAGATTTGCCATCAGAAGGTGCAGGCTCTGCAGGTGTCATTCTGGTCCTGCAGAGCCAATCTTGGCCATGCTTGGCCAATCAGTGATCACATGATCAGGACCTCACACAGATCTCGTACAGTGATCGGTGTCCGGACACAGCGGGCACTGGATCGCGGTGCCGCATGCTCCTAGGCAGGAAGACGTTTATAAATGGCCACCCGCTCCTGCACTGCTCCCGTCCGGCCGTTTATATACATGGGCCAGATGGGAAGTGGTTAAACAATACTGAAAAAATCACTTTACAGCTTCTATCACTTGAAGGCATTCAGTTACCAAGTACCATCGTATTTCTTTTTTTTTTTATTTTAAAGTCATCTTAAGGGTTACAAAAATGAGGAGCTGGCGCCCGGAAGAAAGACAGCGGAGGTAAGGAACTAAAAGTTGCTGTTTAAGGCCCTGTTTACGTCACACGTATTGGGAAAGAGTGTTCCTGCTTGCGATATTTAAATCACAATTTACACGCTGAAATGCATGTCGCACATAAGGCAGCCCATTCACTTCAATGGGCTGCTCTATGTGCCTTTGTCGCCCAAAAGCTTCTGCTCCTTTTTTGGGGACACGCTTAGCACAATTTTTATTTAAGTGCGTTTTGTGACAGAATTGTGGGGCAATCGCGGCAGAATTGCACCATGTTTGAGGCGGCATTAAAAATAATGGCACCCAAACGTAGGTCTGCCACAATTTGGAATTGCGACAAGTGGGGGAAAATGCCCAGTCCCCAGGGTGTATAGTTTGGCTCATTGAGGAAACTTTGATTTATATGTATTACACTGTGGCATGGTTAGGAGGTGTTTGCAATCAAAAAATGATAAGTAAGATAATTGATGCACGATCCACTATTTCAATGTATTTTATGCCTTGAGTTTATGGCCTATGGCCTCCCAATAATGTATTTATTTCAGGTACTTATATAGCACCGTCAATTTATGCAGCACTTTACATATATATTGTACATTCACATCAGTCCCTAACCCTCAAGGGGTGTACAATCTAAGGTCCCTAATTTACATTCATACATACACATACTAGGGATAATTTAGACAGGATCCAATTAACCTACCAGCATGTCTTTGGAGTGTGGGAGGAAACCGGAGTACCCAGAGGAAACCCACGCAGGCACAGGGAAAACATGCAAATTCCAGGCAGGTGGTGCTGTGGTTGGGATTCGAACCAACGACCTGAGTACTGCCAGGCGGAAGTGCTAACCATTTAGCCACTGTGCTGCTGAATAATAAAAAAATATGTGCTGGTAAGACCCTCTCAAAAAAATTTTTTGCCATCTGTGATCTATTGGGGAGATTTGTTTTTCCACTTATTGTCTTATACACACAATAGGAAGTGAAAGGGACTTTAGCTTCCAGTGCTGAAGCAAAGCCCTTCTTAGACGACTGTGGCGGGGGTAGATTTCTCCATTGGAAGATACTTCTGTTTTGGTGACAACTCAGTGTTGGCTTTCCCTCAGTTACTGCCTGGAGACAGTGGTCACCAGTACAACTAATAATTGACCTGTACAAACAGAGATCTCCAATAGAGACCTAGAGAGCAGCACAGTAACTTAGTGGTTAGCACTTGCATCACTAGGGTCCTCTGTTCGAATCCTGGTAAAGACGCTGTCTGGAGTTCTCCATGCTTGTGTGGGTTTCCTCCAGGTACTCTGGTTTCCTTTTACACTACAAAAACAAGTTGGTCGAATAATTGGCTCCATATCCAAATTAGTCATATCATGTACAGTGATGTGAAAAAGTATTTTCCTCCTTCCTGTTTTTTTTTACATATTGGTCACACTTAAATGATTCAGATCATCAAGTTTATTAATACACAAATATAACCCGAATAAATTCAAGTACAGTTTTTAATTGATGATTTCATTTATCAAGAGAAACAAGCTGTACAAACCTGCCTGACCCTATGTGAAAAAATAAGTGCTATCCAGACAGACGGCCAGGGGTTTTGCAACCTCATAAGACAATCAAGGGAGAATGCAAACTCCTCCTACAAGCTTTAACCAGTGCTCTGCTGGACACTGATAGAAGTCACAAGACTGCTATACAGGTGAAACTGAAAAAATTAGAATATCGTGCAAAAGTTCATTTATTTCAGTAATGCGACGTAAAAGGTGAAACTAATATATGAGATAGACTCATTACATGCAAAGCAAGATAGTTCAAGCCGTGATTTGTCATCATTGTGATGATTATAGCTTACAGCTCAATCAATAAAACAAGGATTGTACATAGAACAATATCGGACCTCTGAAAGGTAGAAGCATGCATATGTACTCAGTACTTGGTTTGGGCCCCTTTTGCAGCAATTACTGCCTCAATGCGGCGTGGCATGGAAGCTATCAGCCTGTGACACTGCTGAGGTATTATGGAAGACCAGGATGCTTCAATAGCGGTCTTCAGCTCTTCTGCATTGTTCGGCTGAAGCTGACCTGTTCATCTGCGCACTGAACTTTATTTCCTTGGATGACTCTCTCATATTGTCTTATCACAGAGTTTTATGAGTGGGGCTAAACATAAAAATCCACCGATTTCACCTCACCTCAGGTTGCATTCACACCTGAGCGTTGCGTTTTTGATTGCTTTTTTCGGGCGCCAATAGAAAAATAAAATCATCTGTTTCATCATTTATGTTTTTTAGCTTTTTCATCAGCTCTTATTTTTTTATTTAATCATTTGTGTTTTTATTTTTTTTGTTAGGGGTTGGGGATAGAGTAGGGTTAGTGGATAGGGGTTCATTTATTACTGGGGCAGCACAGTGGCTTAGTGGTTAGCACTTCCGCCTGGCAGTACTAGGGTTGTTGGTTCGAATCCCAACCACAGCACCACCTTCCTGGAGTTTGCATGTTCTCCCTGTGACTACGTGGGTTTCCTCCGGGCCCTCCGGTTTCCTCCCACACTCCAAAGACATGCTGGTTGGTGAATTGGCTCCTGTCTAAATTGTCCCTAGTATGTGTATGTATGAATGTGAGTTAGGGACCTTAGATTGTACGCCCCTTGAGGGTTAGGGACTGATGTGAATGTACAATATATATGTAAAGCGCTGCGTAAATTGACGGCGCTATATAAGTACCTGAAATAAATTAAATACATACTATTTATGTATTATAAAGAAGTAAAAGTAGATAATATAAAATGTTTTATTTATTTATTTTTTGTTAGGGTTGGGCAATAAGGTTTAGGGTTATGGATTAGAGTTAGGGGTTAGGGTTTCTTGTTTGTTTTAGGGTTCTGGGGTGTATTTCTTTCTTTACTATTTATTTATTGTTGGTTAGGAGTTAGGTTTAGGGGTTCATTTGTTAATTATTTTGGTATGGGTTAGGGCAGTGGTCGGCAAGCCGCGGCTCGCGAGCCACATGCGGCTCTTTACCCAGTCTAATGCGGCTCTTCTGTGTGCCGGGCGCCTGCTCCCCTCCCTCCTCTTGGTCGGCCGCTCCCCTGCCTCCTCTCGGTTGGCAGCCCCAAAAGTCCGCGCGGACCTTTTAATCCGGCTTGCGGATGTGGCTGTCAGGATGTGTGTAGGCGGGGCAGCGTGCCGAACGTGAGGGGAGGGGAGCTAGGCTCCTCTCACAGTCCGCCCTGAAGACCCGAACGGCGCGGGAAGACAGCGAGAGGAACGCAAAAGGTAAGTGAATTGACACGGGGGACTTGGCTTACTAGAAGGGGGGGGGGGAATAGTACTGTGGGGGATGAAATACTATATGAGGGATGAATTACTTTATGAGGGATGAAATACTATATGGGGGGATGAAATACTATATGGGGGATGAATTACTATATCAGGGATGAATTACTATATGAGGGATGAAATACTATATGGGGGGATGAAATACTATATGGGGGGATGAAATACTATATGGGGGGATGAATTACTATATGAGGGATGAAATACTATATGGGGGGATGAAATACTATATGAGGGATGAAATACTATATGGGGGATGAATTACTATATGAGGGATGAATTACTGTATGAGGGATGAAATACTATATGGGGGGATGAAATACTATATGAGGGATGAAATACTATATGAGGGGATGAAATACTATATGGGGGGATGAAATACTATATGGGGGATGAAATACTATATGAGGGATGAATTACTATATGAGGGATGAAATACTATATGGGGGGATGAAATACTATATGGGGGGATGAAATACTATATGGGGGGATGAAATACTATATGAGGGATGAATTACTATATGAGGGATGAAATACTATATGGGGGGATGAAATACTATATGAGGGATGAATTACTATATGGGGGGATGAAATACTATATGAGGGATGAATTACTATATGAGGGATGAAATACTATATGAGGGATGAAATACTATATGGGGGGATGAAATACTATATGAGGGATGAAATACTATATGGGGGGATGAAATACTATATGAGGGATGAAATACTATATGAGGGATGAATTACTATATGGGGGATGAAATACTATATGAGGGATGAAATACTATATGGGGGATGAAATACTATATGGGGGATGAAATACTATACGGGGGATGAAATACTATACGGGGGATGAAATACTATACGAGGGATGAAATACTATACGGGGGATGAATTGCTATGGGGGATGAATTACTATATGGGGGATGAATTACTATGGGGGATGAATTACTATATGGAGGATGAATTACTATATGGGGGATGAATTACTATATGGGGGATGAATTACTATGGGGGATGAATTACTATGGGGGATGAATTACTATGGGGGATGAATTACACTATGGGGGATGAATTACACTATGGGGGATGAATTACTATATGGGGGATGAATTACTATGGGGGATGAATTACTATATGGGAGATGTATTTTCAGTTTTAAAAATGTGGCTCTCAAAATAAATTTCAATCATGGTTTTGGCGAGATTTGGCTCAGTTGAAAAAAAAGGTTGCCCACCACTGGGTTAGGGGATAATTAATTTGTATATAATATTATTATTATACAGGATTTACAGCACCAACAGTTGCTCAGCACTTTACAATATAACGGGAGACAATACAGCAACAATACAGTTCAATACAAGAGGGATAGGAGGGCCTGATCCTGGGAGCTCACAATCTAGGGAGGGATATTTGTGTGATTATTTTTTTTAATATTTTTGTTTTTCCTTCTGAAAAACACATGAAAATGCACAAATGCATCTCTGTAAAGAAAATGCTTCAAAAACTCATCACTCACATCCAAAAAAAGTAGCTCCAAAACGTTTTTGAGTTTCAGGCGTTTGGCTTCAGGTGACTTGGAGTGGAGATGTGAACCATCTTCATAGAGAATTGATTTTTTTTTTCTCCCTGAGCGTTCTGGAGCTTCAAACTCAACATTGACTGTTTTGAATCCTTATTCAGCTGGCAGTAGTAAATAGATAGGAAAGTATATGTACATAAATATGGGCAGCACAGTGGCTAAATTTGGTTAGTGGCTACATATGGGCAGCACAGTGGCTACATATGGGCAGCACAGTGGCTAAATGGTTAGCACTTTCACCTGGCAGTACTAGGGTCGTTGGTTCAAATCCCAGCCACGGCACTTCCTGCCTGGAGTTTGCATGTTCTCCCTGTGCCCGCGTGGTTTCATCCCACACTCCAAAGACATGCTGGTAGGTTAATTGGCTCCTGTCTAAATTGTCCCTAGTATGTGTATGTATGAATGTGAGTTAGGGACCTTAGATTGTACGACCCTTGAGGGTTAGGGACTGATGTGAATGTACAATATATATGTAAAGCGCTACGTAGAATTGACAGCACTATATAAGTACCTGAAATAAATCAAAATACTTCAGCATACGCCCATGTGAGGGCTGTGTTTGCCCTCATGGGGATGCACAGGTGTTCCGTGCATCACTTTGCAGTAACTTTGATGTCATTTGGGATGCAGCGGCTTCATGAACACATCTGCTGCTCTCAGTTTGACATCCACATGGGTGCAGGTACTTGAACGCACACAGTCTGCATTTGGGGACACGCAACCTCACCCACACGGCTGTCAAATTGGGAGCAGCGGTTGTGTGCCTGCAGCCCTAGCGTTCCAGTTGACATGAATGGGACTGCCTGCATGGGGATACATAGAACACATGTGCATCACAGTGCTGGCAAACATACGAAGAAGACCTTACACTTTTGTTACTTTGGGCACCTTTTCAACCAGGAAAGGTTTTCTTGATGACCAACTTTAGTTCTTTAATCACACTTCTGAATTGTAAGATAATTTAAAATAAGCTCGTTTGAATTTTGAAGTTCATGATTTTGACTACTAATAATTTAGTTTGTAAAATAAAAATGCAGCACTTTCTCCCAAACATTAAATATATATGAAAAGAGTCCTTCACTTTAGTCCATATGAAGCGTTCAGTAAAGGCAATTGTAAAAAGGCATCTCAGGTATGTGAAAAACGCCACAGGATAGTGCCAAGAAAAAAAAGAAAATAAATCCTCCACTTTGACCATAGCACATACAGGTGAAACTCAAAAAATTAGAATATCATGCAAAAGTTCATTGATTTCAATAATGCAACTTAAAAGTTGAAACTAATACCATCAAATTCTTGAAGAAAATCTGCTGCCCTCTGCCAAAAAGTTGTCAATGGGAAGAAGGTTTATCTTCCAACATGACACTGACCCAAAGGGCACAGCAAAAATGAGCCCACAGTGGTTGGAGGAGAAAAAGGTGAAAGTCCTTGCATGGCCTAGTCAGAGCCCAGACCTAAACACCATTGAAAATCTGTGGCATGAATTGAAGACTGCAGTCCACAAACAGTCACCATCAAATTGAAGTGAACTTGAATTTCTGAAAACAAGAGTAGGCAAATACTGCAAAGTCTAGATGTGCAAAGTTAGTAGAGACACATCCCAACAGACTAAAGGCTGGAATTAAGGAAAGAGGTGGTTCAAAAAATACTGACACAAGAGGGTGTTCCTTTTTTCCAACTCAGTGATTCTATTTTTGAATGTTTTTTATTTTTTTCAGACATGTTGGTGTCATATCTTTCACTTGGATGTTATAAGTTGCACTAAGTACAGCTGGATAAAACAAAAACTGTGCATGTCTTTATTTCCGACTGCAAAGCAACAAAGTGTGATTATTTTAAAGGGAGTGATTCTTTTCTATACCCACTGCATGTAAAGCACTGCGTAATAATGTTGGTTCTACATAAATGCCTGCAATAAATAAACCTCCTCCTCCCCAGGTTCTAATCCTTCCCTACGCTCTTCAAAACTGAAAAAAAAAGCATTGGCATTAAGTACACTTGAATTCCTTTTTAATACATATTTCGCACCATAACACTGGTCTGCAACATCTTACGACACTAGCAGAAAACACACAGAGTGGGGTAGGCTTATATACGGGGACTTCCATGGGGCTTGTCCTCAAAGCTTTGCCAGCGTCCAACCACCTAGAGGTCTGAGCCCATAACCCAGGGTCTAAAATGCTAAGCCTGTGTCCTGTACTGTGCAATTAAGATAAAAGTATTGCCATTAGATACACTTTAATTCATTTTTTAAAATACACAGATACATCTCAATAAATTAGAACAACATCAAAAAGTTAATTTATTTCAGTAATTCAATTCAAAAAGTGAAATTCATATAATATATAGATTCACTACACACAGAGTGATATATTTCAAGCATTTCTTTCTTTTAATTTGGTTGATTAAGGCTTACAGCTAGTGAAAACCCAAAATGTAGTATCTCAGAAAATTAGATTACACAAGACCAGTAAAAAAAAAAGAATTTTAAATACAGAAATGTTGGCTTACTGAAAAGTCTGTCCATGTACAGTATAGTATGCACTCAATACTTGGTCGGGGCTGCTTTTGCCTGAATTACTGCATCAATGCGGCGTGGCATGGAGGCGATCAGCCTGTGACACTACTGAGGTGTTATTGAAGCCCAGGTTGCTTTGATAGCGGCCTTCAGCTCGCCTGCATTGTTGGGTCTGGTGTGTCTCATCTTCCTCTTGACAATACCCCACAAATTGTCTATGGGGTTTAGGTCAGGCAAGTTTGCTGGCCAATCAAGCACAGCGATACCATAATCATTAAAATGTATTGGTACTTTTGGAAGTGTACTGAGTCCTGCTGGAAAATGAAATCAGCATCTCCAAAAAGCTGGTCAGCAGAGGGAGGCATGAAGTGCTTTAGAATTTCCTGGCAGAGGGCTGCGCTGATGTTGGACTTGATAAAAAAAAGACAGTGGACCAACACGAGCAATGACATGGCTCCCCAAATCATCACTGACTGTGGAAACTTCATACTGGACATTATGTAAGTTCGATTCAGTGCCTCTCAAGTCTTCCTCCAGACTCTGGGACCTTGATTTCCAAATGAAATGCAAAAATTTACTTTCATCTGAAAAGAGGACTTTGGACCACTGAGCAACAGTCCAGTCTTTTTTCTCCTTAGCCCAGGTAAGACACTTCTGACATCTCTGGTTCAGGAGTAGCTTGACACAAGGAATGTGACAGTTGTAGCTGATGTCCTGGATACATCCGTGTGTGGTGGCTCATGAAGCATGGACACCAGCTGTAGTCTAAGCCTTTGTGAAAATCCCACAAAGTCGTGTATGGCTTTTGCTTCAGAATCGTCTCAAGGCTGAGGTTATCCCTGTTGCTTGTGCACCTTTTCCTACCACACTTTTTCCTTCGAATCAACTTTCCATTAATATGCTTGGATACAGCGCTCTGTACAGCTTCATTAGCAATGACCTTTTGTGATTTATCCTCCTTGTGGAGGGTGTCAGTGACTGCCTACTGGACAACTCAAGTTAGTAGTCTTCACTATGATTGTGTAACCTACCGAACCAGACTCAGAGACCATTTAAAGGCTCAGGAAACCTTTCAGGTGTTTTGAGTTAATTAGCTGATTAGAGAGTGACACCATGGGGTTTATTTACTAAAGCTGGAGAGTCCAAAATCAGACTCCCTTCTGCATAGAAACCAATCAGCTTCTAACCTCAGCTTGTTCAATGAAGCTTTGGCAATGAAACCTGGAAGCTGATTGGTTTCTATGCAGAAGGGAGTCTGATTTTGGACTCTCCAGCTTTAGTAAATAAACCCCCATGAGTCTACAATATTGAACTTTTTCACATTCTAATTTTCTGATACTGATTTTTGGGTTTTCAATAGCTGTAAGCCATAATCATCAAAATGAAAAGAAAGAAATGCTTGAAATATATCTCTCAGTGTGTAATGAATCTATATAATATTTGAGTTTCACTTTTTATTTATTTATTATATGTACTTATATAGAGCTGTCAATTTACACAGCGCTTTACATATATATTGTGCATTCACATCAGTCCCTAACCCTCAAGGGGTGTACAATCTAAGATTTTGAACTGAATGACTGAAATAAATAACTTTTTGATGATATTCTAACTTATTGAGAAGCACCTGTATTTACCACAATATCATTTGGTCTGCATGAAGCTGTAGGGACATGTGGAGAGGATAGATCCTGCCACCAGTTGGGTACCACTGTAGATATGTACTAAGAAAACCACACGTTTAAACCGGTCACAGAGAGCAGCAGTGCAAGCATTCATCGGGAACAGATAGTGATTTGGTTATATTTTCATCAAGTCACGTCAAGTGGGCTACGAGTGGAATGTACAAACAGACGTACTGACAACAAACTAGGACAAAACACACACATACAAGAAACCTGGACAAGCTTGGACAGCAACCAAAGTATCTTCGCTCTCCTGACTGCTTGACAGTTTACACCCACAGGCTCGTCACCCTTCAATGATAATCACTGAGGAACATAACAGCCAATATCTTCCAGCAACTGAGACTCAGTAGGCCAACATGGTACTGTGCCAATCAACTAATTAGGAGACACTTTATGGACACAGTGGAAGAGACGGACACTTACAGGTCTGTCCTAGAAAAATTGCATTTACCCAAAAGTGTTTTCTCCTATATAATTGGCTTATGTGCATGAAATATCTCAACATATGCATATATGATGGGCGGCACAGTGGCTTAGTGGTAAGCACTTCCGCCTGGCAGTACTCGGGTCGTTGGTTCGAATCCCAACCATGGCACCACCTGCCTGGAGTTTGCATGTTCTCCCTGTGCCTTTGTGGGTTTCCTCCGGGTACTCCGGTTTCCTCCTACACTCCAAAGACATGCAGGTAGGTTAATTGGATCCTGTCTAAATTGGCCCTAATATGTGTATGTATGAATGTAAGTTAGGGACCTTAGATTGTACATCCCTTGAGGGTTAGGGACTGATGTGAATGTACAATATATATGTAAAGTGCTGCGTAAATTGACAGCGCTATATAAGTACCTGAAATAAATAAATAACATATATGGCCACTTTCTACCATATGACCATGTAAAAATTGCTCTAGTGATAGTGCAAGGAGCAACATGACACCATGCCAACATTTTTGACACCTACTCAGCAGCTTGCACTTCAAAAAAGATCTACAACAGAGGTGTCAAACCTTTTGACCTTCCTGGGGCACATTGGAAGAAGAGTAATGGTCTGGGCCTGCATTTCCTCAGCACAGCAGCACACTCAAAGAATGGGTTGTGTCTGCATGTCATGTAGGAAAAAGGTTCCTGCACCAGTTTTGAACCGCAGCAGCCGGGAAATCACATGGTGCTTTTCCACCATGCAATTTCCTGTCGGTTGCAGCATCTGAAAAACAGCTGCATTTTTAGATGTGTGGGGGTGCCATTGAAAATGACTGGCAGCCCTGTGCATCAGTAAAGAGCAGCATGTTTTGGCTGGGAATGGCTGCAGGTGCAAGAAAAGCTGCGATTACCGCAACCACCTGCAGTAAAATGGTTCTAAGGAATGAAGGTTTATTGCTGCTCCTGCAGCTTTTAATCTCAGCCAGTAATGAGGTAGCAAGGGCTGAGCTGAGCTCTGTGTGTCTTATACAGTTTCAGGATCGAGCATGCATGAGTGCTCCCAGAGCAGGAGGCTTCCTCTGAGGGCACTTGGCAGGGAAAGTGGGGGGCGTGGAGCCAGGAGGGTCAGCAAGGGTCCCGAGAAGAGGAGTATTGGGGCTGCTCTGTACAATTATTATTATTACAGGTACTTATATAGCGCCATCAATTTGCGCAGCGCTTTACAATTTATATATATTGCACATTCACATCAGTCCCTAACCCTCAAGGGGTGTACAATCTAAGGTCCCTAACTCACATTCATACATATACATACTAGGGACAATTTAGACAGGAGCCAATTCACCTACCAGCATGTCTTTGGAGTGTGGGAGGAAACCGGAGTACCCGGAGGAAACCCACGCAGGCACAGGGAGAACATGCAAACTCCAGGCAGGTGGTGCCGTGGCTGGGATTCGAACCAACAACTCTAGTACTGCCAGGTGAAAGTGCTAACCATTTAGCCACTGTGCTGCCCATGACATGTTTGTTATTTAAATTTTTTAAAAAGTGGATGTTTCCAACACTTTAAGACTAGTTAGGTTATGGGCGGAACTCTACTTTTAAAAAAAATAATTGTTCACTTTGAAAAATGCTCCTCTGGCCAGGCACCCATTGGAGGCAACATGACAGTGGATGAGTCACATCTGCTATCCATGCAGCACCGGTATATGAAGCTACAATTCCAATCACACAATGGGAATTACAGTAGGGAATGGGTGGGATGTAAGTGGGATTGAGGAAGGTGGGTATGTTCCCATATAAACATTGCCATTCAGTGATTTATGTATCCTGCCTTGGCTGTCAAACAAAGCAGTAACAGTGGGCCATTCAGATGGAGAGTTTGAGACACTGAAGCCTACCTACTACAGTGAGCAGGGATGTAATCATGCCACTGTTCAATGAACAGAGAACTAGAGCAGGAAAGTTACAAGACCGGCGGCTGTGGGGATAGTACTTATAGCGGCCATGGGTCTTATGAAGAGGGAATTAAGGGGACAGGGGCCTTCTCATGGAGGACTTTTTATCAACTATATCACTGTGCTTTTAAAGGAGAAAACATTTCCTAGAGTCCATCTTTAACCAGGAAGGGGGTGAAAGTCTCCGGACAGGAAGGGGGGGAAAGTGTCCGGACAGGAAGGGGGTGAAAGTGTCCGGACTGGAAGGGGGGGAAAGTGTCCGGACTGGAAGGGGGGGAAAGTGTCCGGACTGGAAGGGGGGGAAAGTGTCCGGACTGGAAAGGGGGGGAAAGTGTCCGGACTGGAAAGGGGGGGAAAGTGTCCGGACTGGAAAGGGGGGGAAAGTGTCCGGACTGGAAAGGGGGGGAAAGTGTCCGGACTGGAAAGGGGGGGAAAGTGTCCGGACTGGAAAGGGGGGGAAAGTGTCCGGACTGGAAAGGGGGGGAAAGTGTCCGGACTGGAAAGGGGGGGAAAGTGTCCGGACTGGAAAGGGGGGGAAAGTGTCCGGACTGGAAAGGGGGGGAAAGTGTCCGGACTGGAAAGGGGGGGAAAGTGTCCGGACTGGAAAGGGGGGGAAAGTGTCCGGACTGGAAAGAGGGGGAAAGTGTCCGGACTGGAAAGAGGGGGAAAGTGTCCGGACTGGAAAGGGGGTGAAAGTGTCCAGACTGGAAGTGGTTAAGGAATTTCACATCACTGTGGTCAGACAATAAACAGCTGTATTTGTTCAAAGTTTTCCTGTTATTTGCAGACTATACAAGATCTTACGGTTTATAAAGTGAATTAAATATAAAAGCGCTTCCTGTGACAAATAAACGCACAGACTATAGAACAGAAGGAGACTGCAAGGCGTTGTTGGGATGAATAAGATGCGCTCGAGTGGCAGACAGCAGAGCAGGGGATTTTTTGACGTCTTTTTCTCCATTCCGGCAGCAATCAGGCTGCTATTGTTCCAGGACTCTTTCACACCAAGGAAAGCATTACTAGCTATGTGCCGAGTCCATCCCAGAGAAAACACAGCCAAGGAAGACGTGTGGCAAACAGATGGCAGAGGAGATGCCGAGCGCTCAATCGGCGTGCGCAACTTTACGCCTGAACAAGATCGTTAGGTGGCCGTCTGGTTGCCGAATAAACACACCGTGCTTCTACAAACACAGGACTTGCACGCCACAGCTCCCAGCACATAGGATAATTAGAGTTCAAGGCTCCTCTGGATGCATGTGGGTGAAGGAAATGGGGCTTTCCCTGCACAAACCAAACATGAACTTTGTCTGTATCCCAAATACCTTGAAGGGAATGCAAAGGCTTTTCTCTGGTTTTGATAGATGTACGTGTCATATGTGAATGGCATTATCCAATCAGTTTGTGTTAATGCTTAAAGAACCTTGTTTGTATGTATAGTTCAAATTACAGTAAGTAAAATCAAAAATCACTCTCTAAATAAAATTATATAACCACAATTCCCCACAGCACCATCAACACCTTTACCCCAAAAGATGTACAAAAATTAATAAAACAGAAGATGCTATAAAATATGTCCTCAATAATAGATAAATCCGTGCAGTCCAAACCCTAGAAGTCCAAAATTAGATCAAATCCTTCTCAAGTGATAATGTGTTCGAAAAAAATCTTTCAGAAACTTCCTAATATAATATTCCTCAAAAAAAAGAAAAAATATCACACAGTGTATTATCTTTTAAATTTAAACAATTATAAATTATAGTGACTTCATTCCAGTGAATACCCAATCACATTAATAATCAGTGAAAAAGTGAACAAAAATAAAAAACTGTGAATCCAAAACAGTGAAATAACAGAGCCCTTATGATTAAGTCGATGACGAAACGCGTCAAGAGGAAGTGACGTCAATAGGCACACGGGAACCGGAAGTTGACTGGCGGCCATTTTGGATGACGGAAAGACCATCTGATTCACCCTGGTCACTTCCTGGAGGACAGCAAAGCTGTAGTATGGTATTTCAAAGCGTTTTTAAAGCTGGCAAAATGTAAGCACCTTAATTAAAGGTCAATTTTATGATTTATCTTGGTGGTATTACACTATTTTGTCCCTTATATGCTTATACTTATATGTTTGATGGGGACATATGGAGTCTCAAGGCTTTTGGATCCTGATAATATTATGAAGGCAGATTAAACTGGGTAAAGATCCACAGGAGGACCATCTCCCACCTATCTTTTTGAAAGATATAAAAAGCTTCTGTTTTTTGGAATATTGGTAAGGGTATGCATGCCTTACTGCATTTAGAAGTGTCACAGTGTTTGAGTATGAGCACTGAAGAGTGATTCACATTCACAGTGTTATTTCACTGTTTGGATTGACAGTTTTTGTTTTTTGTTCACTTTTTCACTGATTATTAATGTGATTGGGTATTCACTGGAATGAAGTCACTATAATTTATAATTGTTTAAATTTAAAAGATAATACACTATATGATATTTTTTCTTTTTTTGAGGAATATTCCCAGGGAAGTTTCTGAAAGATTTTTTTCGAACACATTATCACTTGAGAAGGATTTGATCTAATTTCAAATTACAGTAAGGGCAAATGTTTGTGGACCATCACACCTATAAGCATCACATTCCAACATCATGGGCAGAAATGTGAAGTGTCAGCCCTACCACCTTGAGGCTACAACTGCAGATTTGAAAGATTTAACATTTCTGCCCATTCAAAAGAGCATTTGTGAGGTCAGGAACTGAGATTGGGGAAGACCTGGCTCCCAGGTGGAGTTCCAATTCATCCAAAAGGTGTTCAGTAGGGTTGAGGTCATGGTTCTTTACAGGACACTTGAGTTCCTCCACGCCAAGCGCATCACACCAATGATTTCCAATGGCAAATAGTCTATGTACTGCAGGTGCAGTTGCTCTAGATCTGAAAGGAAGTTCTGAAATGAGGGGGAGCGCTGCTGATTTCTATCATCCAATCAAGTGCATGCAAAATTGCTTTTTTAAAATTTTCCTTGCATGCAATTTGCGATTCTTTGCAAATTGAAGCTTTACCTCATTTACTAAATCCTGGAGCAGCTGCACTTGCAGTATACAGTATATTTGACTTTAAAAAAAAATCAACCGCCATGTCTTAACCTCCCTAGCGGTATGATGTTGTCAGTATTTCTGTGCTCAAGGTGGTACATTTTTTTGCATGGAAATATGTTGTTTTTTTTATTGCAGGCCTGTAATTTTTAGGAAAAACTCACTGAAATCTGTCCGAACAAGAGTCTAGTAAACATCCCGGGTATGATAAAATTTTAAACACAAAATCATAAATTATAATTTAATCATAAAAAATAATAATACATTTAATTCAATAATATAATCAAACCAAAATCACTGAAATTTGAAATACAGAGGCAAATTCGCACATCGCTGAGCAAAGTCGCAGAATCGTTTTCAGTGTCTGATGACGAATTTCCCCCACGAATCATTATCACTCAATTCTGCAAGTGGTTCTGATTTACTATCGCTGTTCTCTAGCCGGTCTGAAACCGCTTTTGACCTAAAGGGACGCTTTTTGGACGCCATGGACGTTTCTCAGTTTCCAGGCAGAAAGAACAGTAAAATGCAGGCAGGGCGCCGGACAAAGCACTCGGGACAAAATGTATGTGAAATGGTTTGATACAGGAATGTTATACTATGTGATTTTAGTGTATTTAGTGAATGTCACTTTTTAGCATTTTTAAATCTCCTGCCGGTTCCACCCCCGTACATCCCGACGCTCGCAGGGACCGGAACCTGGAAGACAGATGCCGGGGACGCTGCAGGAGGGACATCAGGGGAGCGCAGGACAAGGTAAGTGCAGAAGAGATCCGAGAGCAACACTGCAGTGTATTCCCGAGTATAGCTCGGGGTTACCGCTTGTGGTGCTGAAACTTTACCCCGAGCTACACTCGGGAATACCTCCAAGGGGGTTAATGGAGCTGGCTTTGTGCAGAAAAGCACCTTACTCAAATGGTTACCATAAGGTGGGAAGAGCACAATTATCTACAATGTCTTAGTACGTTGTAGGATTTACAGTATTCTTCACTTGAAACACCTGAACTCAATAACATGGATGAATGTCCACATGCGGTTACCTGTACAGTGTACGTGTCAACAAGAGGGCAGCCATATTTGCTCATTACATACTCAGCCTCTGTTCTTAGGAGGGGATATACAAATACCCAGGGATTTTTTTTTCAGCAGGAACGCGGGGAAATGCAGTTCCAGCACTGAATGTATTTAATGGCAGGGGGTGCTATTGATACTGGCTGCTGGGAGATCTGTTGTTGCTGAGAGCATATATTGTTGCTGGGGGGTGGGAAACATATGATCCTCAGGGGTCAATTGTTACTTCAAGGGATTTACTGTTGATGGAGGGGTCTATCATTGCTGCTAGAATGGGTTTATTGTTGCGGGGGGGGGTGTTTTGTTGCAGGGAATCCATTGTTGATTGGGGGATCTATTGTTGCTGAGGGGATGGGTCTACTGCTAACCAGGGGGTCTTTTGTTGTATTGTTGCTGGCCTCTGGAGGGGATGTATTGTTACTGGGGGAGAGTGTTTTGTATTTGGGGGGTCTGTTGCTGCCAGTGAGGAGCTATTTTATCTGGGAGCTATTGTTGCTTGGTGGGGTATTTTGTTGCAGGGAATCCATGACTGCCGGGGAATCCAGTATTCCGGGGGGGGGGGGGGGCTTTCTGTTGTTGCTGGGGGGGGAGGGGTAGGATCTATTTGACTGCTTTTCTAGTTATTATTAATCAATTCTATAAAAATTACCTAGCACCACAAATGGATACTTGGTTCTGTATCCTCTAAAAGGGGCAGTAATGGGAAGTGGACAGAGGTTGGAACCAAGAGTCGGTGCTCAGAGGTGGTTGGGGGAGGAGACCAGGGGTGACTCAGAAGGGGGGAGTACTTGCACCTATTGTCTGAAAACAAAAGCCTTGCAAATACCAAAATGCCTGATGGGCAGTGGGTGTTCCTAGGCAGGGTATATTTGCATGCGGACCGCCCTAGGTAACGCCCACTTATAATGCTGAGCCTTCATGATTAAAAGAACTGGAATTGAATTAAGGGAGCACACCGGAGGCAGTCATGCTGGGTTGTAAAGTGCTACATGGTGCTAGACATCCTCCAGCCAGGAAATGGGGCGGGTTCTGACTTGCTGCAGCTTCTAATGCACATTTTGAAAAGCTCGCAGTATGCAGTGAAATCAGAGAAAGCCATTTCAGTTCAGGAGTGGAGTCTGTACAATTGTGCAAGACTGAAGGAAAGATTTAAGGGGTATGTCCAGCCAAAATGTGCCAGTGCTGACCAATCAGAACTGTTCTGATCCATCCCAGAAGTGTTGCAAAAAGAAGAGGGAGAAGAGCGGGGATTTCAGATTCCCAGGCTGCTACAGTACCTGTGTGGCAATGGACAGCTCACATCTACAGAGGTACAGCAGGGACTGGGGGGGGAGGCTATATGGTGTTAGTTCACCATTTCATTTTTTATGAACGGTTTACAGAAAAAAAGGAGTCTGTACAACTGTGCAAGACTAAATACAAAGCTGGAGTTCCAGTCTGAGGAGAACAGGCTATTTTATCCCAGTAAAAAGACACATCTTGTATGTCTGTAGCGGTGCACTCAGTAATGGGAGGTATGAGGTGTAAGAGATTATTCCACTATACTTGTGAATTGTATGCTGTCTTGTTACAAAGCGAGCTCTGTACCCACCTCTGTAAGGCCAACATTCTTTCTCTTGATGACATTCTGCAGGCAGTTGCTGAGTGTTCGAGTCAGTAGTAAATTTGTGGATTTTCTGATCATATCGTCCACTTCTGTAGAGCTAAAATACGACAAATATAAAAGATTATATAAAGGCTTGACATCTCTAATCATACACATACAAGTACAAACACTTTACGTTTCAATTATTTTGTAAAGGTGCAGAAACTAAAAACTGAATAGGGAACAATTATCACTCTTTCCCTTTACATCAAGAGGCTGTTAAAGTGATATTAACCCCTTGATGCTGATGTCACACAAATATGCGGCCTCACAGAACTGGGCTTTTTTCCGTGGGGTCGCATATTTGCATACCTGTCTTTGTGCTGGGAGCGCACAGTGCTGAGGGTCCCGGGTCCCGTTCTAATGATCGGGACCCGAGACTCCCGATTCCGGGTCACATGATTGCTGTGATAACCTCTGATTGGCTAGGACAGTGATCAGTCACTGTACAGCCCGGCCCCGTTTTTTTTCCCTCTCTCTATGAATGGAGAAGAGAGATACATTGTATCTCTCCAACTCCTGGCATAGAGAGAAAAAAAATGTTGTAAAAAAAAATTATATATATATATATATATATATATACACATATATATATATATATATACACATAAAGTAATTATTAAATAAAAAAAATAAAGAAAAAATACCAAGATAAAGTTTTGATCTAGTTCAGTGCCAGGGTTATTGTTTGGGTCAAGGTCAAAGGTCAGGATTTAAAAAAAAAAAAAAAAAAATTGGTATCAGTGTCAGTTTGTGTCAATGTCAGTGTCAGAGTGTTTTAGGTTAAAAAAAAAAAAAAAAAAAAAAAGACAAAAACAAAATGCTCACTATTGGCTCTGGGCTGTACTACGGGTACAAATAACATACACATATATGGTATCACTGCGATCGTCAAGAGCTGGAGAATTTATTTTGGGTTGTTCTTTGGTGGTAAGTTATGGTAGTAACAAAAAACACACAGCTAAATAAAAAAAATATTTTTTTACTATTTTGGGCCAGTTTCTCTTTGATGATAAAAAATAAATAAATCTGGAGATATCCATTACCATTTACCACCAAATGAAAGCCCAATTTGTCCTGAAAAAAATGCGGTATAAATTCACCTGGATTTACAAAGTAGTTGCGATGATCTGTACCATTTTACTAACACATGTCAACTTTGCAAAATTGTGCTTAGGCATTTAGATTTGTTTTACCCTTAGGCATGAAGGGGTTAAAGGCAGAAAAACAAAAATAAAACAAAACAAAAATAACAAACATATCATATTTACCTGCTCTGTGTAGTGGTTTTGCACAGAGCAGAACCAATCTTCCTCTTTTCGGGTACCACGCTGGCGCTCCTGGCTCCTCCCTCCTGCCAAGTGCCACCAGAGCAAGCTGCTTGCTATGGGGACACCCAAGCAGGCTTGCTCCTGAGCCGCTGCTCTACGTGTCCATTTACACACACAGAGCTGTGGCTCGGCCCCAACCCCTCTCTCTCTCTCATTGGCTCACTAACTGTGACTGACAGTAGCAGAAGCCAATAGCTCCTGCTTTCGTGCACATCACTGGATCGCAACAGGGCTCAGGTATGTTTTAGGGGGTCTGGGGGACTGCTGCACACAAGTTTTTTACCTTCATACATAGAATGCAAAAAGGTAAAAAAATACTTCAGCCTTCAAAACCATTTTAAGTGGTCTGCAGACAGAATTAAATATTTGCTGCAATCAGGTGATGAAAATTAAAGTTGTCCATAGATAGATCCTCTCTTTTCTTTTTTTCTTTCAGCAGACTGAACAAAAAGAAAACAGATCCCTCCCATCCACACAAATGAGGTGGATGGAGGAATCCCCCCTGCCTGGACATTGTATTCTAACAGTGGGACTCTCCACTGTTAGAATACACTGATCAGCAGCTACAGCAGCCTATCGACACGTATGTACGGCAAGCTTCAATCTAACAATCGACTTCTGTTGAATGGGGATGGCTATACATGTGGCGATATTCGACTGGTTCCTGCTGAACCGGCCAAATAATGATCTGTCTATCACCAGCTTAAGACTGCCTGTGTATAGAAGGAGTTTTAATGGTTCCACATATGTACTATGACAGCTTACTTCTGCAGAGCCAGGCCGGAGCACCCTGGAGTTCCTATGTAAATATCAATTTTCCAATGGCTGGACATTTCATAGGTAACACTTCCTCCACTACCCATGTGGCAAAACTCTAACCTAGCAATAGGCTATTCAAGTACCAAAGACTGCACCCTGTGAGATGCGGGAGGAGGTGGATTTTCAATTTAAATAGTTGAAAGAGTGTAGAATTTTGTTTTTTGCCAACCAGTGTACTGTGGAATGCCCTGTTCATCAGCTCAGGTGTGTTCAAATCCTAGTCCAAACCCAACTAAGTGAGCCCGCCCTAAAATTGTCACCTGTACTGAGCCAATCATTGTCCGTGTAGGCACTCGACCAAGAGGTGTGTATACAGGCGACCATGGGATGGATTGGCTTGGCCACTCAGGACACGCAGTACAGCTATAGTTTCCTGGCAGGCTTGCTCTGTTGGGTTTGGACTAGGATCCGAACACGCCTCAGCTCATCCCTCATCCATAGGCACCCTATTTTAAAATTGATTGGAAGGGTTGCCATCTGTGATTTGTCTGCAGAGAAAATCTAGAGGCCTTCAGCTGCTATGCTGGACTTCTTGTGTGTGTCTATGCACCGAGGAGTGGGTTACCTGAAGGTGTACCTGCCCACAATCGATTCATTGCTATATTCCCATCCCTAAGATGGGATCTGTACCATATTTCACAGAGAAGCCTTCATGAACTGGGACTTTCACCATTTATTTGCGAATGTATGCAAATAAACCCTCTGTTTTTAATGCGTGAGAAGGAACTAAAGCAATGAAAAAGTCTTCCAACCAATTCATGTTTTATTCATCTCATCACATATCCCAAAAGCAAGCAGGTTATTTCAGGAAGGTGAGGACAACCTTGAAAATCATTCCTTTATGGCACATTAGTGAGATACACATCCAGGACCGCAGGTGTACTGCACAAATACAGCCTAGTAATATACCAGCCCTTTATTGCAGACTGCATAGATGTTTCAGACTATTTGGCCATCATCAGTTCAGCTATGGAAACCAAGGCTTCTATAAGTGAAGGTTCGGGTCCCAACAAGACATTATAACCATAGAGTTTATAGTTAGAAGGGGACTAAGGGAGTCAAGAAATCCCAGAGACTAAATCTGGCCATAGACTGTTAAAATCCTAACCGGTTCAGCAGAAATCGGCCGAGACTGAACAGATGTATGTATTGAAACCATTTATTGCAGACTGCATACAGATGTTTCAGACTATTTGGCCATCATCAGTTCAGCTATGGAAACCAAGGCTTCTATAAGTGAAGGTTCGGGACCCAACAAGACATTAAAACCATAGAGTTTATAGTTAGAATTGGACTAAGGGAGTCAAAAAATCCCGGAGACTAAATCTGGCCATAGACTGTTAAAATCCTAACCGGTTCAGCAGAAATCGGCCAAGGTTGAAACCATATATGGGTAGGCTGAATGTACCCAAGTGATTGATTGATCAACCCAGTACAGCCAGCCTGCCGGATTTAACATGTGATTATTACTAGAGGCTGATATAGTCGATAGAAATGATCCCTGTGTTCTACTAGAGTGGACGGCTTCCAACATCGGGAAAACACAATGATTCACCAGGGAGGTATTCCCGTCAACACTGTCTGTGTTAATTGGGGAATCAAGTACATTTTAATCCTGCAACCAATGTGTACAGGAAAGAAATTTGCACCGTCTGTGGCCTGCCTAAATGAGTGTGTAGAGTTCCAAGCTCCACTTCACAGAAGTGTAGGGCACTGGTCACGCAATTTTTGCTGAAGAGTCTAATGGAAGGATTTAAACACCATTCTTACAGGACCACACTCCAGTGTTAATGGACCTCCCAACCCTACCTTAGGCACCCTCTAAAAAAATCAACTATATATCCATAATTTTTCCAGGGTTCTTGTGGTCAGCCCAGTGATGTCATGGGTCGTTCTCCTTCCCTGGCAGTAAAGGTCCTTTCTCCTGTACTGAGCCTAGGCCAGAGCGATGACACCCCTCAAGGGGAAGACCCACGACAGCCTGAGCTCAGAGGCTGTGGGATAAATAACACTGGTCATCAGTTATCCCAGAAAACTGTTGAAACCTACTGACAGAGAGGATCTTCTGCAGGGGAGAGCTCCGGTTTAGAGCCGGTTCACACATATGTGAATTGGATGCATTTTGACTGACAGAGCGGCTATGAGACTTCAGTGGTCAAGTGATCACTATACTTTGGTTTCTTTACATATTATTTGTGGTTACCTGTAGTATAACTTAAAGTCCCATATCAGGTGAGTGTAGTAGTTGCTACATAGTGAACACAGGATCATCAAAACTGGATGTTGCGAGAGTGGAAAAATAGACACCAGACTAAAGTTTGATACAACATATAGATGAAGGGTCCAGAATGTGCTATGCAAAGTTATTCATCCTTTCTTGTATTGGGGATGCAGGCTGGTGGCCCTTTTAGGTGCAGTAAATGTTTCCTTAGCACAGTAATATCAATTAAGCATCATTTAAACTCCATTTTGTTCATGGGTATAGTTTGTCTAGATGCTAGACAGAAGTACATAATTAAGTGGCCACTAACTGCATTCCAATTGTGCGTTTTTAAGGATTTGGCTTGAGTTCCACTTTAACCACTTCCAGTCCGGACACTTTCACCCCCTTCCTGTCCAGGCCAATTTTCACCTTTCAGCGCTATCACACTTTCAATGACAATTGCGCGGTCATGCAACACTGTACCCATATGAATTTTTTAGCATTTTTTTTTGAGACAGATAAAACTTTATTTTGGTGGTATTTATTCACCACTGGGACTTGTGGGGGGTGATGAAGATTTTTTTCTTTTTTTACACTGATTGTTTTTACACCCATAAAGGCTGTAAAAGCAATCATTTCTCCTCTTCTCTGGCTGCATTTCTGCAGCCATTGAGAAGTACTGTGAGAGCTGTGATTGTGATTGAGAAGTACTGTGAGAGCTGTGATTTTTTTTGCTATGTAAATGAAAATGTCCATAAATTTAGAAAAAAGTGTTTTTCTTATAAAATTTTGCAAATAAATAATATTTCATCATAAATCTTGGCCAAAATTTATTCAGTTATCTTTTTAGTAAAAAAAAAATATGCCAAATTAGTTTATAACCAAAAATTATAATTTTTAAACATTTTTTCTTTTTACATTTTTATTTTATTTTTTTATATTATTTATGGGGTTTTTTTTTTTATACATACCATCACCCTAGCAGTACAGTGTCACCATGGTGACACTGTACTACTTGTGGGGGGTGATGAAGATTTTTTTTTTTTTTACAGTGATTGCTTTTACACATATAGGATGTAAAAACAATCATTTCTCTTTCTCTCTGTCTGCATTCTTGCAGCCATTGTGAAATACTGTGTGAGCTGTGATTGGTCACAGCTTGTCACATGGTACAAGGTTGTTGTGAATAGCCTTGTATCATGTGACCTCTGTGATTATTCACAGAATTCACAAGTAGTAAGCAATTATGTCAGGACGTGACATTATTATTATTATACAGGATTTATGTAGCGCCAACAGTTTGCGCAGAGCTTTACAATATAAGGGGGACAGTACAATTACATTTCAATACAGAAGGAATAGGAGGGTCCGGCTCGTGGAGCTTACAATCTAAAGGAAGGGGGAGGTGATACAAAAGGTGATAACTGCGGGGGATGATCTTGTGACATCTTGTTTACTACTGTTCATGTGATCACTGATTGGCCTATCAGTGATCACATGAATCCGGACCTCCAGACACAGCGGGCACCGATCGCGGTGCTGTGCGCTCCCAGGGAGCGCGCACAGGCAATGGACACGGGAGTACGTTTAGAAACGTCCACCCGAATCGGCAGCACTCCTGTCCGGCCATTTATCTACATGGGCCAGATGGGAAGTGGTTAAAGAGAAAGAAAAAAAAAACACAATCTCTACTCAGGAATAGAGGTCTGATTGCTGACCAAGATTAAAGGACTGCCATAATATGATGACTTGCAACAGCCAAAAAGAGTGACCTATGTATTCTGGTCTAAGGGCAGGTTCAGGAATTGTGATGGCGGGCTCGAAGTGCAAGCTATGCCAGTTATCCTGTAATTAGCTGAAGGGAGACAAGGCCATGAAAGTCACGTCATGCAGGACCCCTGACATTCACATAGAAATGGAATTCAGCTAAGTGTAATATCAATGAACGGAACAAAAGCCTGGCTAATGTAAGCCGCTTTGATCTGTCATCAGCCTTCCGCAAGGTCAGAAAAGGACAAGCGGGGTTATCTCCTGAGGCAGGGCCCGAGATGGAGGCAGCTTACTCCAATATCAGGCAGAGAGCCCCAGGGTCCTATGACCTTTTCACTCTTATCCTCCTGTAGCTGATAAACGCTGGAGATTAGCGGTCTGGACATGAACTGGGTAAATACAAGAAAGCCTAGCCACTTACCTGACACCATAACATAGGGGCTGATGGGATGGGTAGAAGTGTCAGAGGAAGATCAATAGAGACATCATGTTACACTGTGAAGTCCCTGCTACTAATGCTATGGGCCAGACACAACCAGTAAAAGACAGCTGGAGATCTTTACCACCAGCTGTAATAATATATGAGGAGTGTGGCTACAGGGAAGCCCTTTGCTCCTTTCAAGCTCATGTCAGTGTCCTGGAGCTGAGGCTGTGCTGCTTGAAACTGCTGCATGCTGCAATTAAAGCCCATTTTCATGTGAATCCCTCTCACCCCTATTAAACCCAACTTACATGTTTTTTTTTCTTTTACCTTGTGAAGCAAAATACGATCACTGAAGTCTACTGCCCGGGCTCTTTGTCAGTGCAGTTTCCATAGTGTAGGGGTGGTACTGTCTGTGATACTTTTTAAAATTTGCATTACCATCCAAATTTTGAGGACAAGTTTCGGGTTGTACCTCCTTCTTCAAGGTCCAAGGAAAAGGGGCTACACCCCAAAAGCTTGTCCTGAAAATTTAGTGCAAATAAGAAAAAAAAAAAAAAATCATGGACAGTAATCTAGTGTTGGAGATGTGCCACAGCCAGTCCCCTACGTCCCCACATTCTATTGTCGCACCTCTTCTCGATCCTGAGAGGTCCCTGCTACTGGACAACCAATTGGAAGGGAACCACGTTATGCAGGCAGTGACACAAATACCCGATGAAGGACCCCGCATCATATATAGAAGAGGAAAGAGTGTGCAGGACTGAAGCCTCATATGGCCATTGACTTTAACCACTTCCCATCCGGCCACTGTATATAAACGGCTGGACGGTGGGAGTGCAGGGGCGGGTGGCCATTTATTTATTTATGGTACTTGTATAGTGCCATCAATTTACGCAGCGCTTCTACATATATATTGTACATTCACATCAGTGCAAGGGGTGTACAATCTAAGGTCCCTAACTCACATTCATACATACACATACTAGGGACAATTTACACAGGATCCAATTCACCTACCAGCATGTCTTTGGTTTATAAACGGCCTCCCCGCCCCTGTTTGTGCTCGCTCCCTGGGAGCACGCAGCACCGCGATCCGATGCCCGCTGTGTCCTCCGGACACAGTGGAACACCGATCGTCATACGGGACCTCTGTGCGAGGTCCGGATCATGTGATCACTGATTGGCCAATCAGTGATCACATGCAGAGTAGTAAGCAAGATGTCACTTCTGACATCATTGCTTACTACATGTGAAATCTGTGAATGATCACAGAGGTCACATGGTACAAGGCTATTCACAACAGCCTTGTACCATGTGACAAGCTGTGACCAATCACAGCTCACACAGTATTTCTCAATGGCTGCAAGAATGCAACCAGAGAGAAGGAGAAATGATTGCTTTTACAGCTTTTATGGGTGTAAAAGCAATCAGTGTGGGGAAAAAAAAAAAAAAAAAAATCTTCAATCACCCCTCACAAGTAGTACAGTGTCACCATGGTGACACTGTACTGCTACAGTGACAGTATGCAGGAAAAAAAAAATAATCTAAAAAAAATAAAATAAAAATGTAAAAAAAATTTTTCAAATTATAATTTTTGGTTATAAACTAATTTGGGTTATTTTTGTTACTAAAAAGATAACTGAATACAAGATTTATGATGAAATATTATTTATTTGCAAAATTTTATAAGAAAAACACTTTTTTTCAAAATGTTTGGACATTTTCGTTTATATAGCAAAAAAAAAATAAAAATCCCAGTGGTGAATAAATACCACCAAAATAAAAGCTTTATCTGTCTCAAAAAAAAATGCTAAAAAATTCATATGGGTACAGTGTTGCATGACCGCGCAATTGTCATTCAAAGTGTGATAGCGCTGAGAGCTGAAAATTGGCCTGGACAGGAAGGGGGGTGGAAGTGTCCGGACTGGAAGTGGTTAAAGGATAAATTCACCTTTAGGAACATGTTACATGTCCTATTCCTGCAGCTCTCCCCCTGATCCTTCCCACTAAACCACATCTTCCCCCCGTTCCATGACAGCGGGTCGGGGATCTTCTCCCTGCACCCACTGTCACAATTTGAAAAGTGCGCTCCACCCACACGGGTGCATCATTCATTCACAGAGTTCTGTGAATGAATGCCTACAAGTACTGTCAACCATTACGGCTGATGGCTTGTAGTTCTCAATGAAATGGGGGGGCGCTGGTGAGTGCTCTCGCAGTCCATTGAGCTTCCTGGTTTACAGTAATTGTCTGCCCATATCAGAGGCATGAGCAGATAGCTACACTGACAGTCTGCAGGAGCCAGACATTGCACCCGCAATCTACCGATCGTGGGTGCAATACTATACAGGATCCTCGGGGAAAAAAATAGTTAATTGTTTTACCTGCAAAAAAATGTGCATTTATTGTTTTTTCATAAAAGTTGAACTTGTACTTTCAAGTCTGCTTTCCATATGAGGCAGTGATAAGTATCCTGCAAGGGCACCATTGCCTTGTGCCTAAATTGCACCTGAAAGGCAAGGCTCACCTATACAAATCCATGACAACCGTATAGATTCTTTTACCTTAAATGTAAGTCCTCAGAGAACTTCAGACAGGCGTAGATAAATTCCTTGATTTGACTGTAGATTTTTGGCACAAATTCAGAAAAGGGAAATTTTCTTGGAAAGGGTTGCTGTAGAAAAAAGAGAATATCAGGTACTTGTATGGACTAGGGTGTTATCGTTCTTTCACATCTGGCTCATAGGATAAATGCACTTTCAATGAATGCCTGTTATACATCAATTAATTGCTGTGTCCTTGTGGAGCCCCAGGCCCAGGCTATACAAACAGCCTTGACTTTGCTCCAAGTGCTGCTCACACCTCACCTCCAGCACCTAACTGCAGGGAGTTTTTTCAGCAGGAACGTGGAAGAACGCAGTTCCGGCACCTCCAGCACTGAATGTATGTAATGACAAGGGGTGCTGGGGTGTGTTGGAGGGTCTATTGATACTGGCTGCTGGGGGATCTATTGTCGCTGGAGGGGATACATTTTTGTGTGGGGGTCTATGGTTGCTGGGGAGGTCTACTGTTGTTGGTGTGGAATATATTGTTGCTGGGGGGGAAGCAATTGTTTCTGGGAGGGATCTACTCTTGAGGGAGAAATCTATTGATGCTGGCTGTTGGGTGGTCTGTCATTGCTGCTGGGGGTATATTGTTGCTGGGGGTATATTGTTGCCAGGGGGTATATTGTTGCCGGGGGGTATATAGTTGCCCGGGGGGTATATTGTTGCCCGGGGGGTATATAGTTGCCGGGGGGTATATAGTTGCCCGGGGGGTATATTGCTGCCGGGGGGTATATTGTGGACGAGGGGTGGGGGGGTATATTGTTGCCTGGGGAGGTATTATGTTGCCAGGGGGGTGGGGTATATTGTTGCTGGGGGGGTATATTGTTGCTGGGGGGTGGGGAGTATATTGTTGTTGGGGGGGTGGGGGGGATATTGTTGCTGGGAGGGTGGGGGGGATATTGTTGCTGGGGGGGGGGTATATTGTTGTGGGGGGTGGGGGGGTATATTGTTGCTGGGGGGGGTGGGGGGGTATATTGTTGCTGGGGGGTGGTGGGGGGGTATATAGTTGCTGGGGGGTGGTGGGGGGGTATATTGTTGCTGGGGGGTGGTGGGGGGGTATATTGTTGCTGGGGGGGTGGGGGGTAGTATATTGTTGCTGGGGGGGGTGGGGGGTAGTATATTGTTGCTGGGGGGGTGGGGGGAGGGTATATTGTTGCTGAGGGAGTGGGGGGAGGGTATGTTGTTGCTGAGGGAGTGGGGGGAGGGTATATTGTTGCTGAGGGAGTGGGGGGAGGGTATGTTGTTGCTGAGGGAGTGGGGGGAGGGTATGTTGTTGCTGAGGGAGTGGGGGGAGGGTATGTTGTTGCTGAGGGAGTGGGGGGAGGGTATGTTGTTGCTGAGGGAGTGGGGGGAGGGTATATTGTTGCTGAGGGAGTGGGGGGAGGGTATATTGTTGCTGAGGGAGTGGGGGGAGGGTATATTGTTGCTGGGGGGTGGGGGGGTATATTGTTGCTGGGGGGGTATATTGTTGCTGGGGGGGGGGGGTATATTGTTGCTGGGGGGGTGGGGCATATTGTTGCTGGGGGGGTGGGATATTGTTGCTGGGGGGTGGGGGGTATATTGTTGCTGGGGGGTATATTGTTGCTGGGGGGGTATATTGTTGCTGGGGGGGGTGGGGGGGTATATTGTTGGTGAGGGGGTGGGGGGGTATATTGTTGGTGAGGGGGTATATTGTTGGTTACGGGGTGGGGTATATTGTTGGTGAGGGGGTGGGGGTAGGGTATATTGTTGGTGAGGGGGTGGGGGGGTATATTGTTGCTGGGGGGGTGGGGCATATTGTTGCTGGGGGGGGTGGGATATTGTTGTGGGGGGGTGGGATATTGTTGCTGGGGGGTGGGGGGTATATTGTTGCTGGGGGGTATATTGTTGCTGGGGGGGTGGGGGGGTATATTGTTGGTGAGGGGTATATTGTTGGTGAGGGGGTGGGGGGGTATATTGTTGGTTACGGGGTGGGGTATATTGTTGGTGAGGGGGTGGGGGGGTATATTGTTGGTGAGGGGTATATTGTTGGTGAGGGGGTGGGGGGGGTATATTGTTGGTGAGGGGTGGGGGGGTATATTGTTGGTGATGGGGTGGGGGGGTATATTGTTGGTGAGGGGTGGGGGGGTATATTGTTGGTGAGGGGTGGGGGGGTATATTGTTGGTGAGGGGTGGGGGGGTATATTGTTGGTTACGGGGTGGGGGTAGGGTATATTGTTGGTGAGGGGGTATATTGTTGGTGAGGGGGTGGGGGGGTATATTGTTGGTGAGGGGGTGGGGGGGTATATTGTTGGTGAGGGGGTGGGGGGGTATATTGTTGGTGAGGGGGTGGGGGGGTATATTGTTGCTGGGGGGGTGGTAAGGTAAGACCGATGCAGATCTGGTTTTCTTGTCTGATGCGATTGCAGTCAGGTGCATTTAATACATTGTTCTTTTATCACTTGGCTGCTTACAAAGTGTGTCAGTCTATCTCGGCTGTTTGTAGGCAGTAAGGGGATACATTCATGCTTCGCACAGCAGACTACAATGTAACACCATGTTCATGAAGAATTGAGTTTTGATTATATGTGATGGTCATCGGTTCCTGTTTTACCTTCTCTAGGTCAGGATCCTGGAAGGGGAACTGACCCAGAACCTTCCTATATCCCGTCTCATCACTCACAGGGATAGGGCTGTAGTTATCTGCATCCAGTATGTTCCTGTATGCGCAAAAAAAAACAAAACACATGGTTATTTATACTGCGCTGCATCATTTATGTAATGAACCGATAATTACTAGCAGCAATAACTTTGCTCTTGCCAAACAATGGTTTAAAAGATTGTTGGTCCCAGTATTATTTGTTTTTTAGTCAACAGTTAAAGTCAAATTTCTGAAGAACACTAACTAGTCTTACAAATGTTCCCTCCCCCCCCTCCTAACACCTATGCTACCTAACTTGTGTAAAACAGATACATACTTATTTGCAGCCCGCTCTGGTCACATGATCCGGCTCCCCTGTGTCAGTCAGCAGTGGTTGCAGGAGAGAGGAGAGAGCGCTCGAGAACGGTTGGGAATTCTGGTAGCGGTCACCCATAGGCTTCCATAGCCCAGCCATTGTCAGAGCTCCATCCTCTCCCCTGCAGCTGCTGCTGCTGACTGACATAGGGGAGGCAGATTGGACCAGAGCAGGTTGAAAATAGGCAAATCTACACATTTCCTTTACACGGGTTTGTCAGCAAAGGTTCTAGAAGGGGGCAGTTTTAAATATAGTAAACTCCTTCATGATGGATGGTAATACAAATCGTAACAGGTGAACACAATTTTACAACTTTGACATGCGTTAGTAAAACTGTACATACCATCATAACTACTTTCTGTATCCAGGTGGATTATACCACATTTATTTCAGGACAAACTTGGCTTTCATTTGGTAGTAAACAGCATCTCGGTTTTTTTTTATTATTGTTATTATTATTATTTTCATCATTAAAGGAAAACTGGTTCAAAATAGTAAAGAAAATTCCAATTGTCCATAGAAAGTAATAGAGGGAAAAAAATCTTCCAATGGGCATGCTATTTCTGGTGCCCTGGGGACTCCCCAAGAAACTCCCCTATATTGCTGGGATTTCTGCTCACTTCCTGTTTGGCTATGGGACAGGACGTGAAGGGACATCTCTGCAATGGGACAGAGATGGTGAAAAAAAAAAATCTGACAGGTTATAACCCTTCCTTGCGCTTTCCAAAATTAAAAAAAAAAAAAAGGTTTGCCCATAGTTCTACTTTAACCTCTTCAAGCCACCCGAATGCAAATGTCCGGCCCCCCGGCATCTGGGCCTAGACGCTGAGCGCCCGCACATTTGCGTTCTATTAAAAAAGACCATATGTGCTGAGAGTGCGAGCCCTGTGCGCTCCCAGCACACATGTCCGGTACTCACGGAAAGGTCCCGATCTCCTCTGTCGATCGGGACCTTTCCCAATCATATGACCGCCGTGACGGCGCGTCACATGACCCTAAACCCCACCCCGCACCCCAGCACACGTCTGGTACTCACGGAAAGGTCCCAATCTCCTCTTTCGATCGGGACCTTTCCCGATCATGTGACCGCCGTGACGACGCGTCACATGAACCTAAACCCCACCCCACCTTCCGAAACCCTAAAAGGATCGGGAAGCGCCGGCGCCAAGGGGTTAAATAGAGGCGTTTTTGCATGAAGTCAACAGGGGGCGTTTTTGCATGAAGTCAACAGGGGGCGTTTTTTGCATCGGAGTCAACAGGGGGCGTTTTTGCATCGGAGTCAACAGGGGGCGTTTTTGCATCGGAGTCAACAGGGGGCGTTTTTGCATCGGAGTCAACAGGGGGCGTTTTTTGCATCGGAGTCAACAGGGGGCGTTTTTTGCATCGGAGTCAACAGGGGGCGTTTTTGCATCGGAGTCAACAGGGGGCGTTTTCTGCATCGGAGTCAACAGGGGGCGTTTTTGCATCGGAGTCAACAGGGGGCGTTTTCTGCATCGGAGTCAACAGGGGGCGTTTTTGCATCGGAGTCAACAGGGGGCGTTTTTGCATCGGAGTCAACAGGGGGCGTTTTTGCATCGGAGTCAACAGGGGGCGTTTTTTGCATCGGAGTCAACAGGGGGCGTTTTTGCATCGGAGTCAACAGGGGGCGTTTTTTGCATCGGAGTCAACAGGGGGCGTTTTTGCATCGGAGTCAACAGGGGGCGTTTTTGCATCGGAGTCAACAGGGGGCGTTTTTGCATCGGAGTCAACAGGGGGCGTTTTTTGCATCGGAATCAACAGGGGGCGTTTTTGCATCGGAGTCAACAGGGGGCGTTTTTTGCATCGGAGTCAACAGGGGGCGTTTTTGCATCGGAGTCAACAGGGGGCGTTTTTGCACTGAAATCAATGGAACGGGATTTTGCATTGAAGTTTCTGTGAGCCGTGTGTGTGTGTCCAATCAGCTCACTGAGCTCTGCATAGTGTAACTTTAGCTCTCTGCCCACTTTTTTTTTTTTCTATTTTTTTTTTAACTCTCAGACAAGCTTATAAAAGCAGCACTTTGAACAGATGTAGAGAAGAGAATACACAAATAAACAGGTACAACTTATGTAGGAGAATTCGTTTCATCTCTGTGTATCACCAGTCACTTCACTGCGAATATGGAAGGGTTTAAAACCACCTTAATTTTCTTTCAGCAAAAGGGCTGCAGTAAAGCAATTTCAACGAACATGGAATTCTTTACTGAGCCTTTTGGCTCTGTACCTGGTTTCCTTCCCATCATTTAGTGGTACTTGCTAGGCACGGATAATGGTTGCTATGCACCCCTTTTAGCATTTTTGTAACCCCAGCTCTGCAGTTTACCCATGATGTCCCTTACCAAAAGATGGAAGATGTGTATTGCAGCAGTACCCACCTGAAAACCAGCGCCCACTTCTTCAGCAAGATCTCGCTGTACTGATCTCTGACCTCCAGCAACATGTCAAACAACTGGTTCACTGGGAAGCCATAACCCTGTACATAACAAATCAAATGTCACTAGATAGAAATACACAGGAATATTAGCTAGGCTAGAGTTCTGCGGCAGGTCAGACATCCGTGGGTCACCTGCAATGTATGTTCTAAGCTGGGAGAAAGCAGGGCACAAAGAGAAACATGCCTTCTGCTCATATTACCAGCATAGCAGAAATTTCTGGTAGTTTATTGTAACTTAAAGCGGAGTTACACCTGAAAAAAATTAAGAAGAAAAAAAGTAAGCAGCTACAAAAACTGTAGCTGCTGACCTTTAAAATACAACCACTTACCTGTCCCTCAGTCCAGTGGTGTCCTCACCACCTCTGGTTTCACTGGCCGGTTTCTCTCCCTGGCGCCGGCATCTTCAGTGCAGGCATCCGGCTGCGAAAGCTTGCGGCTTCACAGCCGGGTGCCCACTGAGCATGTGTGAGAAGCGCTGCACTGTGTGAATGGTCCCGTAGTCTTCTGGGACCTGTCACGTGTCCCAGAAGACTACGGGGGGAGGGGGGGCCAAGTTCCGCTTCTGATCGCCTAGGCCAGGGGTAGGCAATCTGTGGCTCTCTAGCTGTTGTGGAACTACATTTCCCATGAGGCATTGCAAAGATTACAAAACTGACAGTTACAGCTATGACTTGCAGAGGCATGATGGAACTTGTAGTCCTGCGGGTCTCAGGTTGCCTACCCCCTGGCCTAGGCGATCGCAGTGGAAGGGGTAAAGGGTACCTGTCAAATTTGGGTACCCACTCCCCCAAGGTGCCAATCCTTAATGGGGATCAGGGGACAAAGGCTTAAAGCGGAACGTCCCCTTTTGGGTGGAGCAACGCTTTAACTTTTAAGCAGTCTTTTCACACCTGCAAATGCACCCGTACTCTGACCCCCAGTGGCGGTTCCTGCGATTAGCTGTGGGAAGTATAGCTGTTGAAACCAAAGGGCTGTCAGGTTCTGCAGCTAATCGCAGCCATTTGTATGTAATCTCTCATGCAGCGATCGCATGCAAGTGTTCGACCCTAAATAAAAACCAGCTAATCATGGGAATGCCTGCTGGTGTTCTTGAAGCTAAACGGACTGCAGGTGTGAATGTACCCCAAAAGTAATTTGTAACCCAGCAACTGTCTCTGTCAGTTATATCTAACTTGTCTTCTGTGTTCTGCAACAGCTGGGGCAACCATCTTTTGCTTACTATGGCTTACTACTGCATGCTCGTCCTAGAGACTGCCACGAACCTAACAATTTTTTGAAGGTAAGTGATGGCAGCTTCTAAATTTCCCTCAGTAGAGGTTTTCTTTGAAGAGAAATCAGTTTTTTAAATTGTTCATTGAGGGGCACAGGAAGTCTAAAAGGATAAGTTCACCTTTTGGCAAAAAAAATTATAAATGCACATATTTTTGTGGGGGAAAAAAAACATTTATTATTTTTGCCCTAAGGACCCTGGAAAGCATTGCAGTGATCAGTGGATCAGGGGTGCAATGCCAGACTCCTGCAGGCAAGTCCTGCAGCTTTCAGATCATACCTGCACATGGGCTGTTTACAAGATGCAGGGCTTGTGACTGAAATCCGAGGCAGCTCATACAGCAGACCATTCAGAACTACAAACGGTCAACTGCAAAGGCTGCCATTACTTGTAGTTCAGGTCATGCACAGGAAACTGTGATCGAATTATGTGGTCGGAGCCCGGCACGGCTGTGGTATTTTCAAACAGTGACGGCGGGTGCCGGGAGAAGATCCCTAATCGCTGTCACTGCAAGGAGGGGGCTGGAACAGGTTACAAGTTCCACTCTAAATATGTAACATGTTCCAAAATGTGAACTGATCCTATAAACCTTTGAGTACTGCCCCTACAGGAGAATTGGACACATTGTAAAGCCAGCCCCGGATAACCCTTCCTACTACTAGCACACCTCGATTTTTTTCTATTATCTTAGGAAGATAGATATATTTTCTCCAGTTCTGTTGTGTTACAGACTAACATTTCTTTGCTAGCATCTTTTTTTGTTAATCTGTGAAGGTGGCATCCTAGGGCTGCAAACTTGAGAGTTTTCTCCCTGCCCTATACTTGGTTTCTCACTTCTAATCATAATGTGTCACAAAAAAGATTAGCAGATCTCCATCAAGACCTCTCCAGTCTTTTGGATCAAGGTGTCATTTCCCCAATTTCTGCGACAATATGGTTCCACGTGTTTAAATACAATCTGTTCGTTGTTCCCAAGCTTAAAAAGGGCATTCACTGGCTGCTTTCGTTGCGGAGCACTTCTGTTTTCCCGTACCAGAAATCTGCCTTTGAACAGCTTTGCCAACAGCGTCCGGGCGCTCCGGGCCTTATATCCCTTCTTTATGCAGCTCTGAACAGACGCTCGTCGCATACTTCTCTTTCATATGTTGTTCAGTGCGAGCGTGATCTGGGAGCGGCTGTGGATCCGGAGGACTGGAATAAGGCTTGGTCATTCATAGCTAAATGCTCATTTAATACGACCACACTGGAGGCAGCCTATAAGGTTTTGTTTCGGTGGTATTGGGTTCCGGCTCGGTTGGCCCGGGCTAACCCTGCCTGTAGTGATCAATGTTTTCGGGGTTGTGGCCATCGTGGAGATGTCTTGCACATCTGGTGGTCATGCCCGAGACTGTTTCGTTTTTGGTCTCGTGTGTTTGGCCTCCTTTTCACCTTGTTCCATCTCTCCATACGCCAGGATGCCCAGTATGTCTTGCTTCATTGCCCCATACCGGGCCTCTTGGCTCACCAGCAGAAGTTGGCTTCTTATTTGTTTTTATCGGCCACTAGAACAATTGCCCAGGCCTGGAAGAGTCCGTTTGTTCCTCTTCAGGGGGTGCGGGATCGTATGACTACTATGATGCTCAATGAGCAGATGTCGAGTATCCGCACCGACTCCCACCGTAAATTTCTGAAAATATGGGAGCCGTGGTTGCAATATGCCTTTCCCACACTCCCCCCGGTTAGCCTGGGGATGTAATGGCGTTCGATACTGGCGCTCTTGGACCCCTGCTTTTTGCCCCCCCCCCCTTTTTTTTTCTTCCCCTTTCTCTCTCTCTCTGTTTTTGGTGTGACTGGACAGCTTCCTTTAGTTGTTAGAGTCAGTTGCATTAATTTTTTGTACCTTATGTGCCATTGATAGCCCCTGCGTGGGCGTACCTTTTGCCCTGTTGGCGTTAGAGCACTGTTTTCCTTTTATTTTGCTTTTCTTTTTTTTTCTGTGCAATTGATAGTTTTATTGCCTCTGTTTTATAATGTTAAAAATTAATAAAAATCATTGGAATATAAAAAGGGCATTCACGTCATTCTGAATCTCTGATCTGAATGTATTCATTACAGTCCAAAAATTTAACACGGGATCCACCAAATCTGTAGCCTCTCTTCACAAAGATGCCTATGTATCCTCCCCACAGCCGTCCAAGTGTTGTTTCTTTGGAGACTTCCTATAAAGTCCTATTCCGCTGGTATCTAGTGCCTCATAGGATAGCTAAATATGTCCCGGGCTACCAATCCGCCTGTTTTCAGGGTTGCAGGCCGCCAGGCACATATCTACAAACATGGTGGTCCTGTCCCATTGTACAGTCCTATTGAGGAGACATTTTTTCCATCCTGTCTTCATTATTTGATAGGTCCATTTCACGCAATTCACAAATAGCCCTGTTGAACTTTAATCCCTTGGAGCTGACCAGGAACCAATGCTGCCTCCTCTTCTTCATCACTACTGCTGCAAAGCAGACAATAGCCAAAGCCTGGAAGACACCCGTACTTAGAGTGGTCGCTATGAAAAAGAGTCACTCAGGTGATGATACATGTCAACACAGAGACAACACTCCAGGACAAGGTGAGATGATGCACCAAAATCTGGGAACCTTGGGTCAATAGATTTTTGCCCCCTAATTTTGACACTTCCCTTATGGAGCCTTCACTGTCCTATTAACCTCTTCGGTTGACTGTGCTCTTGGGACCATGGCCAGTTCAATCCCAGAATCATTCCTTTCCTCTTACCCTTCCCCCACCTACTTCTCTGTTTCTTTTGTTTATCAGTGCATTGCTGGATAATTCGCTGGCTTTGCTTGGTTCTAGTTCTCCCCCAGGCCGTGGCTGAGGTGGGCCATCCAATCCTCATCTATCTTTTCCTACCTTTATTCTAGCTATCAGGATGTTAAATGGTTAATTGCTATCATTTGATGGACTATATTTGTTCAGAAGTCGACTGGCCTATTGTGTTCAGTAATCGTTTGTTTTGACATGCTGATGGCACTTGAAAATGTACGTCTTCCTGCATGGAAGCATTCTTTATTTATGATAGCTGTTATGGTACACATGTGCTGGCTTTTGTGCTACTCCATTCAATAGAATATTTCAATACAATAGATGCTTACCCACAGATGCCTACTTTTCAAGAGCATCAGCAATTCCTACACATTGCTCTGGAGGACCCTGCACTACCAGTTTGTGGCCCTGCCCTTCGGCCTTTTTTCTGCACCTTGGGTATTCACCAATATGGTAGCCCTAGTCATGCTCCCATAGAATCCTTTTCGTGAGATACTTGGACAACCACCTGTTTTTTGTTACTGGTTTCTCTGGGATTCCATGTCACTGTTCTTTGTAGTAAAGTACTGTATATCTTAAGTCTTTTTTTTTCTGTTACATTTAGACTTCAGTTTTTGTTTGCAATTTGTGTCCAATTGGGGAAGGTTTCATTTCCTATACATATACTTGAAAGTTAGAGGTTGTTCCCTCCAGGTTGTTAAAATGTTTTGGCTTTAAAGTCACATTAAATTAAGGTTTATGAGTGCCACTTACCTGCAATGTGTCAGCAAAATGCACAATAAGATTCTTGAGGTCCAGAACAAGGTTGGGATCAGAACAATATGACTAAAAAAAAAAAAAAAAAAAAAGACAGGTTGATAGCATACGAAGTCAGCCATAAACACTACCACCACAGTTTTATAATGCTTTGCACTTCTTCCTTGCTGTATTAGAATCGTACTGGAATGGAAACATGGCAAAGCAACGTAATGCTTTGAGTAAATGAAGCTTATTTCTAGGATGGGTTAGAAAAGGGAAGAATTCAATTGGCTGTTTTGGTAATTCTACCCATTTTTGTTTCCAGGTATTTAGTTCATGAGGCCCCCGTGTTTCGGAAGATTCAGCACTTTTCACAAGGTGTGTTCTATTTAAAGTGAACCTGTAGCAAGGCCATGAACATTGTATTTACATATTCTTAATGAGCAGCAAATAATCTTTAATGTTGACCTGAACATTAGAGTAAAAATTTGCTATATTATAGGTGCTTTAAGCAGCACCCTGAAATATTTCACTTTGTTGCGAATTCCTGATGAAAAATAGCTGCGCACTTCATCTGCCTACAGCATCATAGCTATATATCTGCAGTATGAGATCTAAGGTACTGCTACCTCAGACTGCTAGCCTCACCTAGTCTGCAAGCCTGGTCAGGTCACAGCACTCTTAAAGGAGAGAGCTGCATCTGGAGGACCTACATTGTAAAGATCTCCAGGAAAAAAATCTGCTCCTGAGGATCTGCAACATAAGAACGTCTCGGAGAGAAAGCTGTATCTGGAGAACATGCAATGTGAGGATCTCCTGGAAAGAAAGCTGCACCTGAGGACCTGTAATGTGATAATCTCCCAGAGAGAAAGCTGCACCTGAGGACCTGCAAAGTAAGGATCTCTTGGAGAATGTTGCACCTGAACACCTGCGATGTAAGGATCTCCTGGAGAGAAAGCTGCACCTGAGGACATGCAATGCGAGGATCTCCCAGAGAGAAGGCTACTTCTGGAGGACCTGCAATGTAAGGATCTGCTGGAGAGAAAGTTGCACCTGAAGACCTGTGATGTGAAGATCTACTGGAGAGGAAACTGCACATGAGGACCTGTAAAGTGAGGATCTTCCAGAGAGAAAGTTACTACTGCAGGACTTGCAATGTGAGGATCTCCTAGAAAGAAAGCTGCAGCTGGGGATCTGCAATGGAAGGATCTCCTGGGGAGAAAGATGCACCTGAAGACCTGTGATATGAGGATCTCCCAAAGAGGAAGCTGAAGCTGGAGACCTGCAATGGAGAGATCTCCCAGAGTGAAAGTTACTTCTGGGGGACTTGCAATGTAAGGATATCCTAAAGAGAAAGTTACACCTGAGGACCTGTAATGGAACAATCTCCCTGACAGAAAGCTGCTTCTGGAGGACTTGAAATGTGGAGATCTCCCTGCCTCGGCTTTATTCATTCTGTGGATGCATGTTTTCTGCGCCTCTCTGCTCTTCTAAGATAGTCAGTTCAACTCAGACACAGTTTAGAAGAATGCATTGTAAGTCAATATTGGGGAAAAGATCAGTTGCACTGAGACCAAAGGAAATACTGGCAACTAATCCTTTGCTCTCTATTTTCCTTTTACGGGCACAGCTTAGGTCCTCTTTGAAACATGTCCTCACTGACTCGCATTTTCCTGCATGTAGAAGTGACTGGGTGGCTTTACAGCCACCTGAATCACATCTACAATGTAGCCGCCAGCCAGTTGTTGCTTCTGATGTAATAGGTAATGTAGCGTCAGCTGCAGCAAAAGGGTTTCGATGGCATAGGATCACCTTTTATAAATACATAAACGCTTCATACACTAAACTTGCTAACTTTAATAAAGAAATCCACATAGCAAAAGTGCTGCTCACCCCAACATACATATCAGAAAAGAAGTCAATTTCTATTGAGGGCTTTAATGCAGCGCTCTAAAGTGTATATTTACACACGGACTGAATATCAGAGTTCTGTGGCTCCTTCCGGGAGTGCACTTGATGCCATCACGCCGTGCTGTTTGTGGTAGAAGTGGCAGCAGAGGCTAGTGGGAAGGGAATCCCTCCAAAAACACTGGGGAAACCATGCAGATGGCGCCAGTGCATAGAGTGGATGGGGGAATTAGCAGCACCTGTGGATGGACAACGTGTTACTTATGTGGGCAGCACAGTGGCTAAATGATTAGCACTTCCGTCTGGCAGTACTAGGGTTGTTGGTTCAAATCCCAACCACGGCACCACCTGCCTGGTGTTTGCATGTTCTCCCTGTGCATGCGTGGGTTTCCTCTGGGTACTCCGGTTTCATCCCACACTCCAAAGACATGCTGGTAGGTGAATTAGCTCCTGTCTAAATTGTCCCTAGTATGTGTATGTATGAATGTGAGTTAGGGACCTTAGATTGTACACCCCTTGAGGGTTAGGGAATGATGCAAATGTACTATATATATATACATACATTAGTTTACATATACATATACATATTAGTTTTGCCTATCTCAGTAGACTGTTTCCAAAAAGGTATTTCTACTTTCCCATAATGTAAATGGCAACAACTATTTATAAGAATCTGGAAGAATGTTGATCCAGGAAGATGTGCAAATTTTAATATCTACAAAACAATACATCAAGTGAACTTTAAATTCAGAAATCAATTACCGAATGTGTTCGCAAAGCTGCCATGGTCTTTGACAGTGCCAAGTCCCAGAGCTCATCAATGTACGCCCGATTCACCAATCCGACTGTTGTGTGTAGGATGTGATCTTCCACCACAAAGAATCTGACAGACAGCGAAACAAGAAATGCAAATATTTGAGGACAATTAGCCTGAAGAGAGAACTTCCTTCTCACTGCTTCTATAAAGTGCACATTGTATATAATGCACGTTTCAGTGCTTTTCATTATTTTGTTTACAGCATGATTTTGTTCAATAAAGGGCAAACATTTACAGCCTGGATTTATCAGTGACTTTTATCCACTCATTTAGGAAAGCTGGAGAAACAGTGACAGAGCTGCCCAACCTATTCATCTCATTCACAGAAAAATGAAACAACATATTTAGTTGCAATGGGCCACGATTCCTATCCTACTCAAACAGTCCCAGCTGCAGGATGGAATCCTTTGATAAGAAAATCCTACCAAAAAGTAATATTTCGGCTTGTGACAGGCACAGGGTGTTCAACTGGAATTGCAGGGATGTCAACTTCTGGACAGGGTAGTCTTAGGACTGCATTTACATGAACATCTTGCTTTTGTTCTATTGCAGCAGAAGATACTCTATGAAGAAGAAACGTTACACTTTCCAGATTGAATTCTAATTTGTTTAAAGTGTTACTAAACCCGGACCCTGCATTCACTATATCCGGTCTCCCGGACCCTGCATTCACTATATCCGGTCTCCCGGACCCTGCATTCACTATATCCGGTCTCCCGGACCCTGCATTCACTATATCCGGTCTCCCGGACCCTGCATTCACTATATCCGGTCTCCCGGACCCTGCTCTCCCCGGACCCTGCATTCACTATATCCGCTCTCCCCGGACCCTGCATTCACTATATCCGGTCTCCCCAGACCCTGCATTCACTATATCCGGTCTCCCCAGACCCTGCATTCACTATATCCAGTCTCCCCAGACCCTGCATTCACTATATCTGGTCTCCCCAGACCCTGCATTCACTATATCTGGTCTCCCCAGACCCTGCATTCACTATATCTGGTCTCCCCAGACCCTGCATTCACTATATCTGGTCTCCCCGGACCCTGCATTCACTATATCCGGTCTCCCCGGACCCTGCATTCACTATATCCGGTCTCCCCGGACCCTGCATTCACTATATCCGCTCTCCCCGGACCCCGCATTCACTATATCCGCTCTCAACAGACCCCGAATTCACTATATCCGCTCTCCCTAGACCCTGCATTCACTATATCCGGTCTCCCAGGACCCTGCATTCACTATATCAGGTCTCCCTGGACCCTGCATTCACTATATCAGGTCTCCCTGGACCCTGCATTCACTATATCAGGTCTCCCCGGACCCTGCATTCACTATATCAGGTCTCCCCGGACCCTGCATTCACTATATCCGCTCTCCCCGGACCCTGCATTCACTATATCCGCTCTCCCCGGACCCTGCATTCACTATATCTGGTCTCCCCGGACCCTGCATTCACTATATCTGATCTCCCATAGTGGACAGAACATGGAAATGAAATTATTTGAATAAATATAAACTGCTAAATACCTTTTCTCATCAGCAGTATATAGCAGTCTTGTGATTTCTATCAGTGTCCAGCCGAGCACGTTAAAGCTTGTATTAGGAGTTTTCATTCTGCTCTGGGAGGATGCAGAACCTCTGACCTCTGCCTGGACAGTGCTGATTGGCCCTGTGCTGATCACATTCACTCTCCCAAAAAAAAAAAAAACCTCTCTAGCAATACACACCAATCTGAGCATGTGCAGATTGACTCGACACAATATTTCTTATCAGGAGATAAGAGGGGAACACTGGAGGAAGGGAAGGATCAGAGAAAACAGGATCAAACAGCCTTTTTATACAATGCGGAGGATTAACCCCTTAGGTCCCACAGTGAGTATAACAAGCATGCTTTACTGCATCTACAGACTGATTGTACTGTTGTGGGTTTAGTAACACTTTAAGTGTTCTTGCACTGATGTGTTCAAAGTACCTAATTCGCCCAGCCAGCCAGATTTAATTTTTTTTCCTAATTAATGCTACATTGATGACGTCAGTGTCGCATGCGTAGTACGCTTTGCATTCAGGGTACGCTAAGTGTGCAGTGATTGCAGAGAGCTCTGTGCTGTGATGGTGACTCTTCTCTGCATGCACAGGAGTGACCCCTTTGCGGCCTTGGCCATTCAAACAGCTTGAGAGCGTGAACCCAGAAAAAAGACCGGGAGTGGTGAAAGCGCAAGGCTGGAGGGTTCCTCTGAAAGGTAAGTGTGTCTTAATGTGATAGTATGCGGCCCACACTAATACATTATGCCACAAGTCCGCATGGGGCCCATTTAAAAAAAAAAAAATCTTTTATAGAGCTTTTTTTACAGCCAAAAGCCAGCCATACATGAGTCGAATTCCGAAATAATTTCTTTTGAAAATCTTTTGTAAGAATTTTCGTTCGAATTTCGCACCATTAGCAAGCCACATCAACGACCGATTTTCGAGCGACCATCAAATCACTGGGCATATTGGAAAATTTTTGAAAAACTAACAAATTTCTAATCAATGATGGAAGAATCGTGCAGGAAATGCACTTGAAAAAGAAATGAGCAAGAGCTGGGACCTGGAAAGAACAAAAAGCTCTTGGCCACAAAAATTATTTTCTTTAGCAACATGAGGGTGAAATTAATCACTTCAGGTCCGGACACTTTCACCCCCTTCCTGTCCAGGCCAATTTTCAGCTTTCAGTGCTATCACACTTTGAATGACAATTGCGCGGTCATGCAACACTGTACCCATATGAATTTTTTACCTTTTTTTTTTTGAGACAGATAAAGCTTTATTTTGGTGGTATTTATTCACCGCTGGGATTTTTATTTTTTTTGCTATATAAATGAAAAAGTCCCAAAATTTTGAAAAAAAGTGTTTTTCCTTTAAAATTTTGCAATTAAATAATATTTCATCACAAATCTTGGCCAAAATTTATTCGGTTATCTTTTTAGTATAAAAAAAAAAAACAAATTAGTATATAACCAAAAATTATAATTTTTAAACATTTTTTTTACATTTTTATATTATTATTTATGGGGTTTTTTTGTTTGTTTTACATCCTGTCACCCTAGTAGTACAGTGTCACCATGGTGACACTGTACTACTTGTGGGGGGTTATGAAGATTTTTTTTTTTTTTTTTTTTTTTTTTTTTACACAGATTGCTTTTACACCCATAAAGGCTGTAAAAGAAATAACTTCTTCTCTCTGGCTGCATTCCTGCCATTGATAAATACTGTGTGAGCTGTGATTGGTCACAGCTTGTCACATGGTACAAGGCTGTTGTGAATAGCCCTGTACCATGTGACCTCAGTGATCATTCACAGATTTCACATGTAGTAAGCAATGATGTCAGAAGAGACATCTTGCTTACTACTCTGCATGTGATCACTGATTGGCCAATCAGTGATCATATGATCGGGACCTCACACAACGTACGACGATCGGTGATCCGTTGTGTCCGGAAGAGTCTCCCAGGGAGCGCGCACAAGCAGGGGGCGGGGAGGCCGTTTATAAACGGCCACCCGCCCCTACACTGCCACTATCCGGCCGTTTATATACAACGGCCGGACGGGAGGTGATTAAAGGCTTGGTTGGTCGAATTTAGAAATCACTAGTGGCACCATCGGACTACAAAATGCACGAAATTTCCGTTTTTCTAAAGAAAATTTGTTTGGAATTCGACCCATGTATGGCTGCATTTGGCTTTGAAAATCACAGATAGAAAATGATTGGTTGCCATGCACAGCTGCTCCCGTTTTGAAAGCGTCTCCTCAACATGCATTATACCATTTAAAATCATTACATGCATTTATATGTATATAGGGCTTGCTCACACCAGGTGCACTGAGTAACATCGATCAGCATTGACCAATGCATGCTCAACCAAAGGGCACAGCGGAAACAATTGTTTTTGTATGTATACTGTTCACACCATACAGGTGAGCTGATGGAACAGCCTCCACTCGTTTGCAAAAGTTTTCCAAACATTTTTGTCTGTGGAAATTTGTGCCCATTTAGCCAAAGAAAAAAAAAAAAGCATTTGTGACGGCAGATACTGATGTTGGATGAGATGACCTGGATAGCAATTGGCATTTAAAAGAGAAGTTTGGGATTTTTTTTTAAATTATACTTACCTAGGTGGATGCAGCATTGATTCAATGCTGCATCTGTCCTGCACTGGCTCTAAGGGTGAGAACTGAGCATTCAAACACCACTGATCGCTCAGTTCTCTCCCTGAAACTCTGAGCAGAGGGCGATGGCTGCCCCCCTGCTCACTGGAACACTGGGCTGTGGAGGAGGCGGGATTGCCTGGCTCAGGCTCTCAGCGCATCACAGAATGTAGGAAGGTGCCAGTCCAGGCTCCTGGGTAGATCCAGACCATACAGTCGCCATCTTTCCCCAGTCTGGACCAGCTCTGTGACATCAGCCAACAGTGGACTTTAGCGAACTGCGCTCCTGGGGTCCTGTGGCTGTAGTGCTCCTTTAAGTTAAATTTTGCTGTGAATGACCCCCTCTTGCCAAAACAGGGGTGCAACATTTTCCATAATGATCCTAAGGGCTCATGTAAACGGGGTGTTTGGAAAACTCTTCTGAACGATGGAAACTGACTGCTGGAAAACGTAGGTAAAAAAACGGCAGTTTATCTGCGTTCGCATACCGCGTTTACAGTTGTTTGCGTTCAGAAGAGTTTTTAAAAGATAACCTCAGGAGACGTTCCCAAATGCCCAGAATGCACTGAAAAATAATAAATAAATAACTATTTCAGAAATTTTGAGAGGAATAGAGAGAGCAGCAGCAGGGAGAGCAGTATGTGTTGAGATGACCTGTCTTTTCTGTTGTATTCATTATGGATCCCATCATGATGCAGCACGTTCTGCCATTTTTTCCTTCACGTAAAACCTGGAACTGACTGCGCTGCTTTTCATGCATTTCTGATGATGTAAAAAGGCTCTGGACAGCATCTGGATATTGAACAGTTAAAAAACGCATCTAAACACAAACGCTTATAAATGCGGTTAACTGCATTTACAAGCGTTTAGCATTTGAAACGCCGGTAAAATCTACTCCTGAACTCAAGTTTGGTGCATTAAAAAAAAAAAAGACTGTAAACTCAACTGACTGTAAATGACGATGTGTACACGGACACATAGGGAAACATTAGGGAGAGTTCAGGGGCTGCTGAAAAAAACGCTGAACAGCTACTCAACGTGAGTTTATCAGATGCAGTGTACATGGAGCCCTTATCCTAGGTGCACATATGTGAGGGTGGTGCCGCTGCAGATCCGCATGAAAATACATGTAGCAGCACCACCAGCAGAGGAATGCGGACCCGCGGGCGGGTGCCATTAGCTCTAATGGCACGCCACCCGCACTGGAAAACGCAACCGTACTGGGAACTGAGGTTCCCGTGGGGAATGCGTTTTCAAAAGAAGTACAGAGACTTCTTCCCTGCGTGTCACAGGCACAGGAGTCCATTCAAATGAATGGGCCTGCACGGCCGCATATATGTATATATACATATATGATGGGCAGCACAGTGGCTAATTGGTTAGCACTTCCGCCTGGCAGTACTAGGGTCGTTGGTTCGAATCCCAGCCACGGCACCTCCTGCCTGGAGTTTGCATGTTCTCCCTGTGACTGCGTGGGTTTCCTTCCACACTCCAAAGACATGCTGGTAGGTTAATTGGATCCTCTCTAAATTATCCCTAGTATGTGTATGTATGAATGTGAGTTAGGGATCTTAGATTATACGCCCCTTGAGGGTTAGGGAATGATGTGAATGTACAATATATATGTAAAGTGCTGCGTAAATTGACGGCGCTATATAAATATCTGTAATAAATAAATATGTGAACCTGGGGTAAAGGGGTTCAGTAGAGTTGAGGTCAGCTCTCTGCACAGGCCCCTCGAGTTCCTTCACACCAAACTCCTGACATGTCTTTAACCTCCTCGGCGGTCTGATTATTTCAGATTTTTGGTGCTGAAAGCGGTACCATTATTTTGCATGGAAATATGTATTTTTTTTATTGTAATCCTGTAATTTTTAGGAATAACTCACTGAAATCTGTCCGAACAAGAGTCTAGTAAATCTTCCCGGGTAGGATAAAATGTGAAACACGAAATCATAAATTATAATTTAATAAATAATCATAAAAAATAATAATATAATAATAATACATTTAATTCAATAATATAATCAAACCAAAAACACTGAAATGTGAAATATAGCGCCAAGTTCGCACATCGCTGAGCAAAGTCGCAGAATCGTTTTCAGTGTCTGATGACGAATTTCCCCCACGAATCATTATCACTCAATTCTGCAAGTGGTTCTGATTTACTATCGCTGTTCTCTAGCCGGTCTAAAACCGCTTTTGACCTAAAGGGACACTTTTTGGACGCCATGGACGTTTCTCAGTTTCCAGGCAGAAAGAACAGTAAAAATGCAGACAGGGCGCAGGACAAAGCACTCGGGACAAAATGTATGTGAAATGGGTTGAAACAGCAATGTTTTGCTATGTAAAATTTGTTTGGAAAAAAATGAAATTTTTTTAAATTTTCAAATTTCCCGCCGCTGCCCGTACGTCACAGGGACCGGAACACAGAAGCCGGATGCCGGCATCGGCCGGAGGAGATGGCCGGGGACACTGCAGGGGACACACCGCGGGAGCGAAGGACAAGGTAAGCTCTGCAGGGACTCCCTATGCAACGCCGCATGGTAAACCCGAGTGTAGCTCGGGGGGGGTTACCGCTTTTGGTACTGAAACTTTACCCCGAGCTACACTCGGGAATACCACCACGTAGGTTAAGGAGCTGGCTTTGTACACAGGCACACAGTCATTCTGGAACAGAAAAGGGCCTTCCCCAAACTGTCTAAAATGTCTTTTGTATGTTGTAGCCTGAACAGTGCCCTTCACTGAACTCAATAATATGAAGGGGCGTCCTTGTGGTTTTGGATACAACGGTAGGTGTGATAGTCCGGTATCAACAAATCGTAGCCACATAAGAAGTCAATATACGCCTGTGTGCTCGCACCCGCTCAAGCCTGACATGACTTTATGTATTTAGCCATTAACTCTTGACAGGAAAAAAAGGGTTAAACCTCATTAATGCAGCCTCCGTGGCCCCACAGAGTCTGCGGCGGGAGAGGGAGATACGGTTGAAAGGCAGTGCAAGGGGCAATACCTGACTCTGAAACGTATCAACATGAAGGATTGTTTGATGAAGAAACATGCGTTTAATTAGGCAGCAATTACAATGTTGTTATAGCCTATCTTCTGAAATCGGTCTGAAGCATGGCAGCTTGGAGTGGGAATAGCAGCATAGCAGTCAGGAGGAAAACAAGCCGTGTGTAGGTAGTAACATGACCCCAGTGATCACGGCCAATGGGTGTGTGACGCAGGAAGCTTGCACATGGCGTTACAGGTATGTAGCGGACATATGACACAGGCCTCCTATACAGCTTTTATATGTGTGATAGAGATCAGCTGATGTCTGCCTGACGCATGGATATCTAATTATTGGAGGGGGGCTAAATACACAGTCATGATCCTCAAATCTACTACGGAAAATGGCATTCCACATTAAATTGAGGGGAAACCTCTTTATTTTGTACTGAGTGCACATTATTTTATTGTCCAGTAGCCTCCCTAGCGGTCTGATTATGTCAGTATTTCTGTGCTCAAAGCGGTACCATTTTTTTGCATGGAAATATGTAGTTTTTTTATTGTAGGCTGTAATTTTTAGGAATAACTCCCTGAAATCTGTCCGAACAAGAGTCTAGTAAACATCCCGGGTATGATAAAACTTGAAACACGAAATCATAAATTATAATATAATAAACTAGAAAATCTACAATTTCTGGGGAAATTGTGTGAAGTGTTCTTGCCTCCAACACTAAGCAATTGATTGATGAAATGTAAAAAGTGCACATGGCAAGCCTGATAGAGTGAGAAATGCATTTCAACTTTTATTTTGCAGCTCACACTGTAGCCTTGGTCACTCTGCTGGCTGCTGACAGAGCAAGGTTGCTATGGCAACTCACTCTATGGCAAGCTGAGAGGAACTTTTATAAAAAAACAAACTGCTCCAACTTGCTCACTTCACTGGCGGTTGCCATCTTCAAACGGTTGTAGTTTTAAAAGTATAAATCCTACAGCGAAGAGCTTTATATTGTGAGAATCACAAGAAACAGACCTACATTTTGCTGCATAGTATGTCTCTGAAATATTAAAAATGAAGGCAAAGTCACAGTTTAAAATGTCCCTTAAAGTTTCAGGTGTCTGGTAGTGGAGATTCAATTAATGTCAATGGGCGGCGTGAGTTGCAAACAAATGGTCATATTGTAAAAACTATCAGGACTATGGCTTAGCCATGAACATTTTTAGTGACAGCAGGGATAGCTGAACGTTTTGATATAAGGTTTGTGTAGGTGGGCTTGAAAATGGAGTGATGGCAGTTTACAAATCATGTTCTGATTTTTCCTTCCACACTCTAGCTTTTATCAGCTCCCACTCTAGTTGCGCCATTCATTCCTATGGGAAAATTTCACCACAAAAACTGCGATATTTCGTGAACCATTCGGCGAAACGTTCCCCAAAGTAATAACACACCAATCGGGAACAATCCGCACGTTTTGATATATTACTTGTCTTTGTAGTGTAAAAACTGTGGGAGGAGTTAGCGTGGCAAATTTTGCTATAACAATAAGAATATATATGTGAGATAACAATAAGTGGTTGCCATGCAAGAACACTTAATAAATTTAATTCAATAATATAATCAAACCAAAAACACTGAAATGTGAAATATAGCGCCAAGTTCGCACATCACTGAGCAAAATCGCAGAATCGTTTTCAGTGTCTGATGAGGAATTTCCCCCACGAATCATTATCACTCAATTCTGCAAGTGGTTCTGATTTACTATCGCTGTTCTCTAGCCGGTCTAAAACCGCTTTTGACCTAAAGGGACGCTTTTTGGACGCCATGGACGTTTCTAAGTTTCCAGGCAGAAAGAACAGTAAAAATGCAGGCAGGGCGCCGGACAAAGCACTCGGGACAAAATGTATGTGAAATGGTTTGATACAGGAATGTTATACTATGTGATTTTAGTGTATTTAGTGAATGTCACTTTTTCACATTTTTAAATTTCCCGCCAGTTCTGTCCCCCGTACGTCCCGACGTCGCAAGGAGCGGAACCCGGAACACAGATGCCGGCATCGGCTGGAGGACATTGCCGGGGACACTGCAGGGGGGACATCGCGGGAGCGCAGGACAATGTAAGTGAAGAAGAGATCCCGGAGCAACAATGAAGTGTATTCCCGAGTGTAGCTTGGAATTACAGCTTGTGGTGCTGAAACTTTACCCCGAACTACACTCGGGAATACCGCCAGGGAGGATAAAGTGGGATAAGAGTAATGCAGGTCATACATGGTTCGAATTCCAAATGATTTTTCGTCCGAAAATCAAAAATGTTCGCTCAGTAATCCGATGGTGCCATCAATGATTTCGAAAATCGGCCAACCAAGTCATAAAATTCACACCATATAACAGGCGAAACTTCTGTTCCTTCCAGGTCACGGCTCATGCGCATATTTTTTTTGGAAAAATATTTTTTTGGATCGTACGATTTGACCATCGAGTCGAAAATCGGTCGTTTTTCACGAATATTCCAACATGCTCAATCACCGAAAAGGGAAGGAACCACGAAAATCGGCCGGTGCCATTGACCCACTAACAGCGAAAATCGGCCGATTATTCTTAGGTCTGATTTTCAGATGAAACATCGGTTGAATTTCGACCCATGTATGGCAGGCCTTAGTTTTTATTAAAAAAATACCAACAGATAGGCTTTTCATGACACAAGAGACTCTCTAGAGTGCAAAATCTGCTGCACCTCTGCAAAGAGCCAATCAGCTTCCAGGTATTAGTCCTTACGCACACGGGACATTTTGATAACGCTGGTAACATTAGCTGTGTAAAGTGGCGTTAAAAACGTGAGTTTTTCAGCTTTTTTTTAGAGTTTTTGCATTAGCGTTTAGTGGTGTTTTACCGCAATTAGCTGCATTTTCCTGCGTTTTTCAGTGCTTGCATTTTTAGGGGGTTTTTTTTTTCTTACCGAAAAAGTTTTTTTTCCAGCCAAAAAGCACCCCAATCAAAAAACGTTGATTACAGTCTGTGTGCATGGACACATAGGATAACATGCTGGGGGGTTTACTGGCTGTAGAAAAAAATGTCAAAAGACAAAAACAGCCGCTTTAACCACATGCCGCCCAGCCACTGTAGAAATACGTTGGCAGGGCGGCACGGCTGGGCAAAACCACGTTTTAAAACGTGTGTTTTGTAAACAGGTAGGGGGTGCGCGCAAGGCATGCCGCCGCCCTACCTGTCCCGCCGATCACGACCGTGGATGTCATTCGCCGGGTCACAGCCGGTCATTACCGGCTGTGTCCCGGCGATCGGTGGCAATAGCTGACAGAGAGCACAGCTGCAGTAGCTGTGCTTTCTGTCAGTTCCCTGACAGCTCCAGGACAAGCTGATCAGGACAGAACATTTTCTCTCTCCCAATCAGCGGTGTCCCTTGCAGTACACAGCCCCGCCCCCTAGTAAAACACTCCCCTCACACAGATAACCCTTCCCTGAAAAATAAACTTAACCCCTTCCTCCTCAGTGCCATTAGTACAGTGTCAGTGGTTTTTTTTTTTGCACTGATCACTGTATTGGTGTCACTGGGGATGTCAGTGACCCCAAGTCAGTACCCTCCAATGTCAGAATGTCCGTCGCAGTCCCGCCATAAGTCGCTGATCGCCGCCATTATTAGTATAAAAAAAACCTAAAAATCCCAGTATCTTTCCCACCATTTGTAAACGCTATAACTTTCACGTAAACCAATTAATTTACACATATTGGGTTTTTTTTTTTTTTTTTAGCAAAGACATGTCACAGAATGCATTTTGGCAGAAATTTATAACCAAATTTGATTTTTAAATTTTTTTTTTTACTGGACATGTTTTAAAGCAAAAAGTCCAAAATATTGTTTTTTTTCCTCAAAATTTCCTCAAAATTGTTTTTTATAGCGCAAAAAATAAAAACCGCACAGGCGATCAAATACCACCGAAAGAAAGCTCAATTTGTGGGGAAAAAAGGATGTAAATTTCATTTATGTACCGTATTGCATGACCGCACAATTGTCCGTTAAACTAGCGCAGCGCTGTATAGCAAATAAATGGCGTAAATTGCAGTATCTATACCATAGTTTGTAGACGCTATAACTTCCACACAAAGCAATCAATATACACTTATTGGGGTTTTTTTACCAAAATCATGTAGCAGAATACATTTTGGCCTAAATTTATAACCAACTTTGAGTTTACTATATATTTTTTATAGCTGAAAGTAAAAAATATTGTTTTTCTTCCAAATTTTTGGCCTTTTTTTGTTTATAGCGTGAAAAATAAAAAGCGCACAGGTGATCAAATTACACCGAAAGAAAGCTCTATTTGTGTGAAAAAAAGGACGTAAATTTCGTTTGGGTGCAGCGTTGCATGACCGCGCAATTATCAGTTGAATTAATGCAGCGCCAAGTAGCAAAAAGAGGCCTGGTCATTAAGGGGGGTAAATCCTCTGGAGGTCAAGTGGTTAAAAACGTCCCGTGTGCATGAGGACTAATTGAAAAAGCAGAAGCTAGAAGCTGATTGGCTGCCATGCACAGCTGCACCAGATTCTGAGTGCTCCAGTCTCAGTAAATCTCCCCCTTGATGTCCCTTCTGTCATGGATGTTACTCCCTGTCTATCAGCGTTTGTGTACATGCAGCTCAGTGTACAGTCTCGGAACGATTCTGTGCCGGGGCAAAGTAACTCCAATGACACCAAGCCCGGAAGAAGCCCAGGAGAAGATGCCAGTGATTGAAAACGCACAGACTTCGCAGTGCTGGAAGGGATTGCTTGCTAGGTAAGGCTTGGTTCACATATATGCATTTTGCGTTTGATGCTTTCTCCAGTGCTTTTTGCATATTGTTTTACGTTTTTCTACACGCATTTTTGACTCGTTTTGTTCAGCAATTTTTTTTTCTTTTTGTTGCTGGGCAGAATAAAAATGCAAAATGCAAAGCGCGGCAAAAACGCACTACCATACATTTCAGCAGCTTCTTTATTGAACTGCATTGTAGGAAAAAGGTGAAAAAAAGATAACCATGTCTACACCAGCAAAAAAAAAATCGATTTGAAATATGAGAGAATGAAGAGGTAGAGGATTTCTCTTACCTATGTTAGGACTACTTACCCTACTATTTGATGGAAGTATTTCCTATATCCATCCAAAGTCTCATGCTGGAAGAGAGAAGACAATAATGTGAGCCTCAATACACAACCGCTGCACAGTGCACCATACTAAAGATTCAGTCTACTCAAGGAGTGATGTTTTAGTTATAGGTGGAGGTTAGTAGCCTTGTATCTCCCTTTATCTCCCGAGGGTTCAGATGGTGAGATCTCCTCGTCATAGTCTGTGCAGGGAGCTCACCAATAGGGCCCCGAGAGATAGAAGGAACTGTCAGGTGGTTTCTCTCTCCACCATTTTGGAAAGAGAAATACGTTTTGGGTTAATACGTTATAGCAGATCATTTAAGCTCAGTTCACACTGCCACGACTTGGGATCTGACTTGCAAGACTTTAAGTCGCATGACATGTGAAATCCCATAGTCAATGGAAGCTTTCTTAATTGGCACTACTAAAGTCGCTCTGACTTTAGAAAAGGTTCCTGTACTACTTCAAGGAGACTTCTATCTGACTTGTGCCCATAGACTTTAATGGAAGTCGACTCCAAGTCGGATCCTCGTTTATATTGATGTGATTTGGATTGGACATTCCAGGAAAATTACCTAGGCAGTCGCATGGCATGAAAGTCACACTCAGGTTGCATCAAGTCGCCAGCATATCGCCAGGAAGTCACCTGGCAAAGTCGCATGACTTTCCGGTTGCAGTAATGGGAACCGAGCCTAAAAGCAGAACCCGTGCCAACATCCCTATGAACGCAGCTGAAATACACAGACCATTTTACCTGCCAGAACAGCTCAAATCAATTCAGCCAGTCCTGTGATTCACACAATCCTGCCAAACTGCATAGCCAGAGGGATGACAACTGTTTATTTCTACAGCTTTCTCTGTTACCTGTTTGCTCACTGGACTATAAACCTGCTTCCCTATGATCTCTTCCTTTGGCACACTCGTTAAACACCTCTTGCTGCTTCTTCTAGGGGTCTTCAGTGACCATCACCTGACCATTTATGAATAGGCCTGGGGGTGTGGCATTCACGCAGAGCTGGCCAGTCAGTGGCTCCAGCCGAACAGTGCTCCATCCGCTCGGTAAAAATCTCACGACTCATTGATTGTCTCACCATTCAGGAGCAGGATTCGACTTATGATGAAAGGTACAATTTTCAACTCCACATTTAGCCTTTTCATGCCATAGTTTTGAATTTAGGTCTATTTCTATGCCATTTACTGGCTGGAACATGAACTCTGCTAATCACAGCTCATGGACTAAAGGACACCCCTCAAATATTCTACCCAGCTCATGGACTAAAGGACACCCCTCAACCAGTCTATGAAAAATGGACACCCCTCAAACATTCCACCAAGTTCATGTACTAATAGACACACTTCAAAGATCCCATATAGTTCATGGAGTAATGGACATCCCTCAAATATTCTACACAGCTCATGGACTAATGGACACCACTCAACCATTCCACAAAGTTCATGTACTAATGGACATTCCTCAAACCTTCTACATAGCTCATGTACTAATGGACACCCCTCAAACATTCCACCAAGTTCATGTACTAGTAGACACACCTCAAAGATCCCATATAGTTCATGGACTAATGGACATCCCTCAAATATTCTACACAGCTCATGGACACCCCTCAAATATTCTACACAGCTCATGGACTAATGGACATCCCTCAAATATTCTACACAGCTCATGGACACCCCTCAAATATTCTACACAGCTCATGGACTAATGGACACCCCTCAAATATTCTACACAGCTCATGGACTAAAAGACACCCCTCAAACAGTCTATATGCAGCCTATGTAAAAATGGACACCACTCAAACATTCCACAAAGTTCATGTACTAATGGGCATTCCTGAAATATTCTACACAGCTCATGGACTAATGGACACCCCTTAAATATTCTACACAGCTCATGGACACCCCTCAAACATTCTACACAGTTCATGTACTAATGGACACCCCTCAAACATTCTACACAGCCTATGTACTCATGGACACCCTTAAAGCATTCTACACAGCTCATTTACTTAAGGTCACCCCTCAAACATTCAACATAGCTTATGTATAAAAGGACACCACTCAAACATTCCACCAAGTTCATGTACTAATGGAAACCCCTCAAATATTCTACACAGCTCCTGGACACCCCTCAAATATTCTACACAGCTCATGGACTAATGGACACCCCCCAAACATTCCACCAAGTTCATGTACTAGTAGACACACCTCAAAGATCCCACATAGTTCATGTACTAATGGACACCCCTCAAACCTTCTACAAGGCTCATGGACTAATGGGACACCCTTGAAACATTCTACAGTGCCTATGTACTCATGGACAACCCTCAAATATTCTACACAGCGTATGTACTAATGGACATCCTTCAAACATTCTAGAAAGATTATGTACTGATGGACACCCTTCAATTATTCTACATAGATTATATACTAATAGATACCCTTCAAACATTCTACGCAGATTATGTACTCATGGACACCCCTCAAACATTCCACAAAGTTCATGTACTAATGGACACCCTCTAATATTCTACAAGGAAAATGCAGTAATCAACATCCCTCAAACAACCCAAAGAAGTTACCATGTTGGAAGGTGGCTGGAGCACAAGTCTGGCTTGCTTTCTTCTCTGTTTCCGGTAGTAGTTCTCAAAGACCTCTCGGGAGCCCTAAGAAGACAAGATCATTTCAAACAGCAATTAAGTAACTGGACATAATCAAGATAAGTCTACTGCAGTGGTAAGTGACTTTTTATTCCAGATATGTACAGCCAGTGTGAACCCCAAAGATTGAAATCCAAGAGAGGGGTATGAACGGGGCCTTACGGAAATTTGCTTGTGTCCTCATCCCTTTGCTCCTGTAAATACCTCATTGGTTTTCCCAGAGGTATGCGCAGAGTCAGAGATCAAAGTATTGGCATCCCCTAAAATGTGTGTGTTCAACATCAATGGGAAACCTGTTTAGAGTGCTGTAGATCTTGCAAGCTGTCAGGGGTTAAACATTCCTCATTACAATAATGAGAATAATGAGCCTATTGCAGTAAAAATAACACATTGCCACTTTTATTAATATAGAGATTTCAGCAAATGTTTTGGATGGCCTATCCCAGTACCTAGAAATAGATGTCATAAAGGTTAGTTACACACACCAACGCACCAAAATCATTGATATTCTTGACTAAATTATAGTCTGAATAGAAGGGCTACTTACAAAGGTTAAAATTAATACTCTAAAATTCTCTTGATTAACCACTTCAATACCGGGCACTTTCACCCCCTTCCTGCCCAGGCCTATTTTCAGCTTTCAGTGCCGTTACACTTTGAATGACAATTGTGCGGTCATGCAACACCGTACCCAAACTAAATTTGTATCATTTTGTTCACACAAATAGAGCTTTCTTTTGGTGGTATTTAATCACAATTGGGTTTTTTATTTTTTGGTAAATAAATGAAAAAAGACTGAAAATGTAAAACAAAAAACCCACATTTTTCTTCATTTCTGTTCTAAAAGTTTGCAAATAATCTTTTTTCATAAATTTAGGCCAAAATATATTCTGCTACATTTCTTTGGTAAAAATAACCCAAATCAAGGTATATTATTTAGTCTGTAGGGAAGTTAGAGAGTCCACAAATTATGGTATTTATCTGAAAACTAATCATTCCAGATGTACTAGTAACCTATCTCATTTCTTGAGGCCTAAAAACACCAGGACAGTAGAAATATCCCCCAAATGACTCCTTTTTGTAAAGTAGACAGTCAAAGGTATTTAGTAAGAGGCATGGCAAGTTTTTTGAAGTTGTAATTATTGGTCACAATTTTCTTTTTTTTTTACACATACTGTCACCAGAGCAGTACATCATCATCAGATGACTGGTGTGGCGGTGATCAGGGACACAGACTGCTGACAGTATGTTAAAAAAAAATAAATAAAAAATTAATTTTTAAAAAAAATATTCTTTTTTCAATTAAATTTTTTTTTTTACTGTGACCAGAGCAATACAATGTTACAACAGTAACACTGTACTACTCTGGGGAGGAGATCAGTTTCTTTTTTTTTCAATATACAGTATGATTGGTTATACCTGTGAATATCACTGTTAACTATACACAATCATTTTTACTGAATGAAATAAATTTGGCGTGTTGTTGTGATTACCTAACAATATGGTACGGATGGGCAGTGATTGTCCCTGCCTGTGCCATGTGATCACTGTGACCAATCACAGCGAGCAATACAATATTACACAATGGACAGCATGAATGAAAGCTATCCATTGTGTACAATTGTTCGGTGATCTGCTGTGATTGGTCACAATGATCACATGGTACCAGCAGTGGACCGGTACAGTGATCTGTCATCGGCTGTGTTTGTTAGACACAGCAGGTGACAGATCATGCCGCAGCGCAGTCCGTGGGGCACACATAAGGCGCATTCTGAGGAGGATGTCATATGATGCTCACCCAGAACAAGGGAGTTAAGTTAACCAATGACGAAATGTGTCAGTCGGCAGGGCCTTAGTGTGTACACACACACACACATCCGCACACACATCCACACACACTAATACAGAGAATTATTTGGAGGAGAAGGGCAGGTTATTAACATAGACCAGCACACAGAGAAGGAAAGCAGAAAATAAGTATTTACCGCCAATTGGAGGAGAGTGGGACATCATCCTTTACCAGCAATTGGATGAGAAGTGCAGGCTCTTAGCATTCACTGACAATTAGAAGAGCAGAGCGGGCCACTAGCAAATACACCAATTGGAGGACGAATGTGCAATTAGCATTTACTGGCTTTCAGGACCTGGCTAACCTGCTGGTGGCACTGTGGTTCCCTGGGCAGAAGGTTGTAATTTCAGTGTCCACCAGGAGTGTTTTCTAGCAGCCCCCAGTAATCAGTTTCCACCTGATGCTGGTTGTTGGGAGGGTATTTAGGTTCTCCCCTGCTAAGTGCCTCTCGCTCCAGTATTTTGCTAGCTGCCACATACTGCTATCTGTTATCCTGTTCCTGCCCTATGAGCTGTACCATGTGTATCCTGCTGCTTTGTACCTGGCTCCCCCGTGTTCCTGATCCCAGTTCCGTTTCCCCCTTCCCATCTGCTCCCTGCACCCCCAGCTTTCCTCTGCTTTTCGAAGTTGCCCATTTTGTATATAGTGTATATAGTTAGTTGTTAGTTAGGCTTCTGTTTGTTAGTTATTAGTCAGGTATTCTGTCACTGGGTTTTTGGTTCAGTCATATTTTCATGTATGCTGTGTGTTGGTGTTTTTTTTCACTGTAAATAAATCTCACTTAAAGCATACCCAGTCTGGTCCCAGTTTCCTGACTTTAGCTATGTAGATCTTGCCATCTCTGCTGCTGATTCCTGACCCTGGCATTGGAGGTGAACAGCAGGCCATTAGCATTTACACCAACTAGAGGAGAAGAGTGATACATTAGCATTCACCAGCAATAAGAAGAGAACCTCGGGCCATTAGCTTTTACCAACAATGGGAGGAAGAAAGCAGACCATTAGCATTTACTCCAATTGGAAGAGGAGAGTGGGTCATTAGCATTCACTGGCAATTGGAAAAGGAGAGTGGGTCATTAGCATTCACTGGCAATTGGAAGAGGAGAGTGGGTCATTAGCATTCACTGGCAATTGGAAGAGGAGAGTGGGTCATTAGCATTCACTGGCAATTGGAAGAGGAGAGTGGGTCATTAGCATTCACTGGCAATTGGAAGAGAAAAGCTGGCCATTAGCTTTTACCAGCAATGAGAGGAGGAAAGCAGGCCATTAGCATTTACTCCAATTGGAAGAGGAGAGTGGGTCATTAGCACTCACTGGCAATTGGAGGAGGAGAGTGGGTCATTAGCATTCACTTGCAATTGGAGGAGGAGAGTGGGTCATTAGCACTCACTGGCAATTGGAGGAGGGGAGTGGGCCATTAGCATTTACTCCAATTGGAGGAGCAGAGTGGGCCATTAGCATTTACCAACAATCGAAGGAGGTGAGCTGGACTTTTGCATCCAGCAGCAATCAGAGAAAGAAAGCAGATCATTAGAATTAAACACTGATTGGAGGACGCAAGCGGGCTATTAGCATTCACCAGCAACTGGAGGAGGAGAGTGGGTCATTAGCATTCACTGGCAATTGGAGGAGGAGAGTGGGTCATTAGCACTCACTGGCAATTGGAGGAGGAGAGTGGGTCATTAGCACTCACTGGCAATTGGAGGAGGAGAGTGGGTCATTAGCACTCACTGGCAATTGGAGGAGGAGAGTGGGTCATTAGCATTTACTCCAATTGGAGGAGGAGAGTGGGTCATTAGCATTTACCGACAATCGAAGGAGGTGAGCTGGACTTTTGCATCCAGCAGCAATCAGAGAAAGAAAGCAGATCATTAGAATTTAACACTGATTGGAGGACGCAAGCGGGCTATTAGCATTCACCAGCAACTGGAGGAGGAGAGTGGGTCATTAGAATTTACACCAATTGGAGAAGAGCAGGATAATAGTGTAGACCAGCACATAGAGGAGGAATTTGAGAAATTAGTATTTACTGGGGGAAGGAGAACGGGCAATTAGCCTTTACACCAACTGGAGGAGAGTGAGCCATTAAACCTTACATCAATTGGAAAGGAGAGCAGGCCAATAGCTTTTAGTAGCATTCAGAGGAGAATGTGCCATTAGCATTTATTGGCAATTGGAGGAGAGAGGCACATTGGCTTATACCAGATAAGGTGATCATATGTGCTTCCAGGTTAATGCCACTTTTAAACGTAAATAGATCATTTTTTATTTTTTGTAATAAAACTGTTCAAACTGTTATCACGTTATTGATAGCATAGTGGACTGTGGTGGAAGATTTGAAGGACATTTATGAAAATTGAGAAATATCTAAACCGTGCCAGCATGTGACCAATCAGAATAGTTCTGTTTCATCCTGGAAACCCAAAGGAAAGATGGAGAAGAAGAGAGGGGCTTTCAAATCCAGCTATGTGGGCACTGACAGTTCATCCCTTGAGGACTAGGTGAGAGTGTAGGGTGTTCGTTCACCTTTTCATGTTTTGTGACACTGTTAGGGCTGGTTTACACGTGTTTCAAAATGTGGCATTGAACACGCTTTTTTAAAGCGCTCTGAAAGCCAATCAAAGTCCCTGTCACTAAATAAAATGGTTAGCTTGCAGTCCTGTTTACACATTGTGCTCGCTTTGCTTTGAAAATTATACCCCATGTTGCTATCACGGTGCTTCAAAGCGTCTTCAAAGCCTCCACAGAAGTCTATGACAAAGCTCACTTACAGCAACTGCAGTTTCGAGAGGCTTTTATTCAGCTTTAGCCCTGGTTCACACTGATGCGGTGCGGAATTTGCAGCGTTTTTAGTGTGAATTCCGCACCACATTAGAATCGCACCCTGTTCATGCGAACTGCTGCGGGTGTGTATGTTAACCACTTGCCGCCCTGCCACTGTACCTATACGGCGCCAGGGCAGCACTGGCAGGCAAAACAACGTTTTAAAACGTGTGTTTTGTAAACAGCTAGGGGGCGCGCGTGAGGCGCGCCGCCGCCCTATCTGTCCCGCCGATCACCGCCACAGATGTGAGTCGCCGGGTCACAGCCGGTCCTTAGCGGCTATCTCCCGGCGATCGGCGGCAAACAGTGACAGACAGCACAGCTGCAGTAGCTGTGCTGTCTGTCACTTCCCTGTCAGCTCGAGGATGAGCTGATCGAGAAAGAACAGTTTCTCTTTCTCGATCAGCCTTGTCCCGCCCAGTACACACCCCGCCCCCTAGTAAAACACTCCCCTCCCTCCTATAACCCTTCCCTGCAAAATAAAGTTAACCCCTTCCTCCCCATTGCCATTAGTACAGTGTCAGTGGTTTTTTTTTTGCACTGATCACTGTGTTAGTGTTTTTGGGGATGTCAGTGACCTCAAGTCAGTACCCCCCAATGTCAGAATGTCCGCCACAGTCCCGCCATAAGTCGCTGGTCGATGCCATAAGTCCCTGATCGCCGCCATAATTCGCTGATCGCCGCCATTATTAGTATAAAAAAACCCTAAAAATCCCAGCATCTTTCCCGTCATTTGTAAACGCTATAACTTTCACGTAAACCAATTAATTTACACGTATTGGGTTTTTTTTAGCAAAGACATGTCGCAGAATGCATTTTGGCAGAAATTTATGACTAAATTTGATTTTTGCATTTTTTTTTTACTGGACATGTTTTATAGCAAAAAGTCCAAAATATTGTTTTTTTTTCCTCAAAATTGTCAGCCTTTTTTTTTATAGCGCAAAAAATAAAAACCGCACAGGCAATCAAATACCACCAAAAGAAAGCTCAATTTGTGGGGAAAAAAAGGATGTAAATTTAATTTATGTGCCGTATTGCATGACCGCGCAATTGTCCGTTAAACTAGCGCAGCGCTGTATAGCAGAAAAATGTCGTAAATTGCAGTATCTATACCATAGTTTGTAGACGCTATAACTTCCACACAAAGCAATCAATATACACTTATTGGGATTTTTTTTTACCAAAAACATGGAGCAGAATACATTTTGGCCTAAATTTATAACCAACTTTGAGTTTACTATATATTTTTTATAGCGGACAGTAAAAAATATTGTTTTTCTTCAAAATTTTTGGCCTTTTTTTGTTTATAGCGTGAAAAATAAAAAGCGCACAGGTGATCAAATTACACCGAAAGAAAGGTCTATTTGTGTGAAAAAAAGGACGTAAATTTCGTTTGGGTGCAGCATTGCATGACCGCGCAATTATCAGTTGAATTAGTGCAGCGCCGAGTAGCAAAAAGAGGCGTGGTCATTAAGAGAGGTAAATCCTCTGGAGGGCAAGTGGTTAAGTTAACAACACCCAGAAAGCGGTCTGCAAAACGCGGTGCGACGTGCAGAATCGGATCACATAGGTGTGAATACCCATGTGATCCCATTCTAGTGCAGACCAAAAAAAGGGTCCGGCATGTTTTTGGTGCGGGTGCGGTATGATTAGAGCCGTACAAAATGTATGGCTCCAACTGCACCGCACACAAATAGCATGTGATTTGCACAGGAATGTGGTGCGGTTCCTGTGCGAATCACATGCGATTTACTGCACCGCATACATGTGAACCTGGGCTTAGCTTCGCTTTGTTTTGGAGGTACGAGATATTCCAGGAAGCACTGAGAGACCAACAAGTGAATAAGGAAGATGTGATCAGCAGTCACTTCCGGCTCATGTGTATATATTCTGGGAGTGTATGGTACATAAGTCACACTTAGTGTGCAGCGAGGAGCAGCAGGAAGGTGAGCGGAGTCCAGCGAGGCAACTAGCAGGCGGCACACGTGGTGTGAAACATTGGAATTCTATAGTGGAATGTGAGCGGGGCCCGGAGAGAGAGGACTGAGAAGCAGAGGATCAGTAGAGCTGGCAGAACATAGCAAGAGACACTAGCAATGTTGTATGTGGTGGGAGCAATATAGCAGGAGGAGAGTGGGGACTGGAGAGAAAGGAGGATCAGCAAACTAGAGGATCAGCAGAGCTGCTGGTTACTATTGAACGGGGCATTTACAGAACTGGCGGTACTACTGAGCAGGGGATCTTCTGTGCGAGGGTATTAATAAGATGGAGATCTGCTGAATAAGGGTACCAATGCTGAACAGGGGCACTAAGGAGCTGGAAATCTGCTGAGTGGGGGTACTACTGCGGCAGGGTAGATTGTAAGCTCCAAGGGGCAGGGCCCTCCTAACTCTCTTGTATTGAACTGTATAGTTGCTGTATTGACTTCCTTTATATTGTAAAGCGCTGAGCAAACTGTTGGCGCCATATAAATCCTGTATAATATAATACTACTAGGCCCCTTCATAAACAGAAAATCAACACATACACATGGTATCTGTGATGCTTCATTAACCACTTCCCATCTGGCCCATGTATACAAATGGCTGGACAGGAGCAGTGCAGGAGCGGGTGGCTGTTTATAAATGGCCTCCCCGCCCCCTGCTTGTGCGTACTCCCTGGAACCGCGCAGCACCACGATCCGATGCCTGCTGTGTCCTCCGGACACAGTGGAACACCGATTGTTATACGGGACCTCTGTGTGAGGTCCCGATCATGTGATCACTGAATTGTCAATCAGTGATCACATGAAGAGTAGTAAGCAAGATGTCACTTCTGACATCATTGCTTACTACATGTGAAATCTGTAAATGATCACAGAGGTCACATGGTACAAGGCTATTCACAACAGCCTTGTACCATGTGACAAGCTCTGACCAATCACAGCTCACACAGTATTTCTCAATGGCTGCAAGAATGCAGCCAGAGGGGAGAAATTATTGCTTTTACAGCCCTTATGGGTGTAAAAGCAATCAGTGTAAAAAAAAAAAAAAAAATCTTCATAACCCCCCACAAGTAGTACGGTGTCACTATGGTGACACTGTACTGCTAGGGTGACAATGTAAAAAAAAAAAAAAAAAAAAAATAATATAAAAAAAACAAAATAAAATTGTAAAAATAATTTTTGGTTATAAACTAAATGAGTTATTTTTTTTTTACTAAAAAGGATAACTGAATAAATTGTGGCCAAGATTTATGAAGAAAGATTTATTTGCAAATTTTTATAAGAAAAACACTTTTTTTCAAAATATTTGGACTTTTTCATTTATAAAGCAAAAACAATAAAAATCCCAGTGATTAATAAAAACTACCAAAATAAAGTTTTATCTGTCTCAAAAAATTGCTAACAAAATTCATATGGATACAGTGTTGCATGACCGCACAATTCTGATTCAAAGTGTGATAGCGCTGAAAGCTGAAAATTGGCCTGGGCAGGAAGGGGGTGAAAGTGTCCGGACTGGAAGTGGTTAGAACTTAAAAAAGCATCCCTGAAGCATGTAAATGAGCACTTCAAATACTTTACGTCAAAGGTTTCATTTGGTACTTCTTCATTCAATTGGCCATATTGTTAAAAGATTGAAGTTTTTTGTTACTTGCTGTAGTAGCAGATATTGCAAGGTGTGCTGTATTATTATTTGTATTTTAAAATCTCTACTGTCTTCAAACTTAGTTTTTAGCAAATTCTCATCTATGAAAAACACCCAATATTGTCCATCTTGTAAACAGATATCATCGATAGATAACTCCCGTCTACTATTTTATTCCTCTGACACGGCTGTCGATGATGTGCACCATCCTAAATAGTACATAACCCACACAACATTAGCAAAAGGAGAAGGAACATTCTGCTAATTATATATATTTTTTTTAATTTTCACAATTTGATCACAAAATCTATCGGAGAATCAGGAAGGTGAGATGAAACCAAAAGCAATGGTTTCCCGGGTCTCCGGCAGAGCTCGGTGGCATTTGTCCGAAGCCTCCAGAGAAGGTGAAGTAAGAGAAGGAATGCAACCATTAGTCCTTTCCAGAGAACAAGGAGCATGTAACTCAATCTGCTCCGCGTCTCCTTCAGGGTCACGGGGTCACACAAGCACTTAGTAGGACAACATAACAAGTTCACAGCCCTGGTGTCCTCCAGGGAATGGTAGCCGTCCCATTAGCACGAAGTAGACTGCGAGGTTATCAAAGGCCATTGCCCTCCTAATGGTTTTTTTCCTGTGTCCTTATCTCTGCAAAGCACAAAGTATCTGAGCCGGGCCTGTCCTCTATGATCTCACACTGGTGACTGGTGTTTACAGGCATGGAGCAGAGCAAGAGATGGGCAGATAGACGGCTCAGGGGCCACATCTGGAATCTCCTAGAGAGCAGCTGAGAAACAGTGAGGACAGAGGGCAGCAACCTCTCCACCAGCACCATAATCATAAAGAGAAGAACACATCGGACTATCAAGATTAATTATATAAAGCAAAACAAACTATACAAAGTGTTCTTGTGGTTTCTTCTAGCCCAGATTTCCTTAGTCACTAGTATGTGCACCCCCACACCTAGGTGTACGTCACACAGGTATAGCCAACAAGTCCCAAATGTTAGGCTGAAGTTTAATCTGCTTATATTTTGCCTTCCTTAGCTCATCCCTTCCCCCATCACCAACATGATAAATACATTTTTAATGAAGAAACTTCCATTTTCGTTAGATACTTTATTTTAGATCAAGTGATGTTATCACTGGGTCTCTGTGCTTCTTTATAGAATACAGTCAAATCATGGCTGGTCAGTACCTTGCCGCAGAACTCCTTTCAAGAACCCTTGAAAACAGTGGGTTGGGTTTTGGGAGGAATTATTCAACATTAGAATGCCTTGATGGGTGGATGTCAGTGTGGAGGAGTAGGCGTTCCTCGGCAGGCTGAATTTGCATGCAGACCACCCTAGTTAACCTCCACATGTGATGCTGAGGCTCCATGATTGAAAGAACTGAAATCCAATTAATGAGCGAAGCAGGCAAGAGACAGTCAGGCTGGGGAGGAAAGGGTTAGGTTAACCTGGATGTCCTCCATCCAGGAAATGGGGCGGGCTCTGACTTGCTGCAGCTTCGAATGCACATTAGGAGAAGCTCACAGTATGCAGTAAAATCAGAATAAGCCATTTTAGTCCAGGAGAGGAGCCGGTACAACTGCGCAAGGCTGAAGGAAAGGATGGAGGTCGGATGAAGGGAAGGGTGGAGGTCGGATGAAGGGAAGGATGGATGGAGGTCGGATGAAGGGAAGGATGGATGGAGGTCGGATGAAGGGAGGGAAGGATGGAGGTCGGCCGAAGGGAGGGAAGGATGGAGGTCGGCCGAAGGGAGGGAAGGATGGAGGTCGGCCGAAGGGAGGGAAGGATGGAGGTCGGCCGAAGGGAGGGAAGGATGGAGGTCGGCCGAAGGGAGGGAAGGATGGAGGTCGGCCGAAGGGAGGGAAGGATGGAGGTCGGCCGAAGGGAGGGAAGGATGGAGGTCGGCCGAAGGGAGGGAAGGATGGAGGTCGGATGGAGGTCGGACGAAGGGAGGGAAGGATGGAGGTCGGACGAAGAGAGGGAAGGATGGAGGTCGGCCGAAGGGAGGGAAGGAAGGAGGTCGGCCGAAGGGAGGGAAGGAAGGAGGTCGGCCGAAGGGAGGGAAGGATGGAGGTCGGCCGAAGGGAGGGAAGGATGGAGGTCGGCCGAAGGGAGGGAAGGATGGAGGTCGGCCGAAGGGAGGGAAGGATGGAGGTCGGCCGAAGGGAGGGAAGGATGGAGGTCGGCCGAAGGGAGGGAAGGATGAAGGTCGGCCGAAGGGAGGGAAGGATGAAGGTCGGCCGAAGGGAGGGAAGGATGAAGGTCGGCCGAAGGGAAGGATGAAGGTCGGCCGAAGGGAAGGATGGAGGTCGGCCGAAGGGAAGGATGGAGGTCGGCTGCAGCAAACTGCTCTCCACCAGACTGTGACTTCATAATTATTAGCACCTTACCAGATTTCTCATTATTCAGGGTACAATCCAGATGTTTTCAGTAATTTTTTTATGTCCACCACCACTAGCCTTCACTGTAAGGGATGTCTAGGAGGGAGATGAAGCGGCTCTATTACTTACCTCAACCCCCACTCTGGCCAGCACCAGTACTCTGCTCCACTCCCCAAAATGTCAGTCAGTGAGTGGTCCTTGGTATCATCACGTATAATGCAAAACTATTAACCCGTGAATTGCACATGGAGGAAGCTGGAGTGCGCAGCCAGGAACGCCTGAGAGAGAAGGCTGCCCTAGACCCGTCGCATGGACTGAGGGATCCTGCCAGAGCAGGCAATTAGGTAAGTATTGAGGGAGCCTGTCAGAGCAAGCAATACGGTAAATACAGGGGGTATAGGAAATAACCACCCTGGTTTAAAATAATCACATTTTGTTGCTTTGCAGCCTGAAATGCAGCCTGAAAACAGCTTTCCTGGAGCATGTTTATCTGCAGTCTTCCCTTCTCTACATCCACTCAAAGTCCAGATCTTATAAAGCTTGTCTGAGCTGTCAGAAAAGCAGGATGGAGAGCTGAAAGTACCAAAAAAGCTCAAAAATGGATACGAGAACATAGACGTAGACCTGTCACTGAAGTATTTTGGTCAGTAGTAACATTTTCCTGCATTTGTCATAATTTGCAAAACTTCCCACAGAATCAGCTGACTTGAATTTCAGCTGAAAGTCACACCTGCCATGTCCATTGTAGGAGTTCCTTACTACTCTACTCTATTAAGCTGGACATACACATGCAGATCTCTTTTGTTCAGTCAGCAGGCTGAATGAAAGAAATCTAACAGATTTATTATTTATTTATTTCAGGTACTTATATAGCGCTGTCAATTTATGCAGCGCTTTACATATATATTGTGCATTCACATCAGTCCCTAACCCTCAAGGGGGGTACAATCTAAGGTCCCTAACTCACATTCATACACATACTAGGGCCAATCTAGACAGGAGGAGCAAATTCACCTACCAGCATGTCTTTGGAGTGTGGGAGGAAACTGGAGTAGCCAGAGGAAACCCACACAGGCACAGGGAGAACATGCAAACTCCAGGCAGCTGGTGCTGTGGTTGGGATTCCTCCATACATGTTAAAGTGGTTGTAAACCCATACATAAACCCAGTGAAGTGACTGACCTCAGGTGATACACAGAGGTGAAAAAACTCCTCCGTCATAAGTTGTACCTGTGTATCTGTAGCCCGCTCCACTCTACAGCTGTTCAAAGTCCACAGTTTATAATACATGTCTGAGTTTCCAGAAAGCAGGGGGTGGAGAACTGAAATTGCACATTGCAGAGCTCAGTGAGGCGAGCTCGGAGAGATGATTGGAGGTAAGGGACACACTCCTCTTCACACAGCTCACAGGAACATAGTTAAAGCTGTCAATCACATGCTGTGTGCTGTAGGTCCCTACCCTGTCACTTTTTTTTCTTGCTGTCAGGAAAACTTGTAAGAAGCGATTCATGCCAATGTAGAGGAAGAAGGCAGCAGACAGAAATGACACTTAGTGCTCTTAATTGAGACAAGTACACACTATAGAGCAGTGGTTCTCAACCTTCCTAATGCCGCGACCCTTTAATAAAAGTTCCTCGTGATGTGGTAACCCCCAACCATAAAATTATTTACCCAGTAATTATAATTCATGAAGTGTCGTTTTACCTCCAATATTGCTGCTTTCAACACAGTAGCTGCTTTTAACAGAGTAGCTGCTTTCAACACAGCACCTGCTTTCTACACAGTAGCTGCTCTTTACACATCGGAAATATGTGTTTTCCGATGGTCTTAGGTGACCCCTGTGAAAGGGACGTTCGACCCCCAAAGGGGTCGCGACCCACAGGTTGAGAACCACTGCTATAGAAGCGTTTGCGTTTATGTATATAAACACTTCAATTCTCTTGCGGCCGGAGTTGGGTTTTAACCCGACAGAAAGGGGTTTCCCAGTGGATTAGGAGACAGGTACTCACACACACTACACTAGGCTGCTTCAAGTTCAGCAGTCACAGTGCTCCATTAACCCAGGCCTGACCTCCCCTCTCCCCGTGCTTTCCCTCGCTAACCTTCCTGACAAAGTTCAGGGTTTCCTGGAGAAGTCTGCGGCCGGCTGTGTGATAATGTGCAGTGTTCTTATTTACAGGTGCCTGGAGTCTGACTGCCAGATGACCCCCCCCCCCCTCCTTCCCGGTACAATATATGAACTTCTGCCCCATCGATAAGCCTGCCAGACCCCAGCCACAAACAGAGGTGATTACGGGGTCAGTTGCACAGAAAAATAAAAAAACATTAAAAACAATAATAAATATGTAAATGTTTATGTTACACGAGGCCCTCGGGGCAAAAGTTCAAATGGTACCGCTCGGAAGCAGCCCGCTCTGATAATTATTATTAGGCTGTGAGTACAGTGGCTGTGCCCCTGATATTTCCTCCACAAAACAAAAGACGCCGCTTCCTCTAGCTGGCAAACAGGATTCGAGCCATCGCTCAGCAGCGGCCTTATCTGCGGGTCACCAGCGGCCTTAGAACGGAGAGAATGGCATGGCATCTGGGTCATGGGGCTCCCAGGAGTTTGCGGCTTTCACACACACCCTTCCCCCCCAAATAAGGAGCAAAACAAAGAAGGGAGTCGGGAACGATGACCTGGTCCCCCCTGGACAAACGAGTCGCAGACAATAAGAACATTCCAAAACATTCCATCCGCGCACAAACTGCATTCTTCCTTCCAATGAACACCAGCAGTTACAGGGGACTATACAATTGTTTCTGCTTCCTCATCAAATACCAGCATCATCCATGACACACTACTCGTCACCTTGTCACAAACACAGAAAGAAAGGGGCCTTAGTCCTCGTCTGGTGTATGCAGTCAAAGCAAGTCCACACAGTGGTGCCAAGAAAAATTACCTATTTTATATATATATTCTTGTTAAATGTGGACATTCATACTAAGTAATGTGTCAGTGAAACACTTTCAAGTATTTATTACCTCCCACCAGAGATCACAATAGTCCCCTGGCAATATCGTCATTTGTTCTCCTCTCCAGATGGATGGTACCATCTTTGTCCAGGCATCATCCAGGGTGAGCGTCTACATCATGGACTAAGATTCTGGCTCAGAGATGACAGGAGCATGTAAATCCTGGTGCCTATGCAGTTCCTGGCTCATATCTGTATATCTGTAGTGTGGGATTCTAAGGCACTGCTTGCTCATTAGATTTCATACTGCATTTGGTGCTGCTCACTGTTTTCCGTGCTGGAGAGGAAGCTGTAAACAATGACCTGCAGTGCAAGGATTTCCCTGTTTCTGCTTTATTTATTCTGTGGAATTGTGCTGGGAAGGAAGCTGTACCCGAGGAGCTGCTGTGCAAGAATCTCCTCGCTTCTACTTCGTTCATTCTGTGGAACTGTGCTTTCTGTACTTTTCAAGCTACATCTGGAAAATGCTTCCATCAGTCAACAAGATGGCAGCAAAAAGATGGCCACCACTACACAGACACAGGATAACACAAGGCATGGTAAGCCAGTAATGGAGAAAAGACTTTTCTACAGGAGACCACAGCCAATATAGGTGACTGTTCCATCTGTACGGCAATTTAAAATAAAACTGAAAGCAAAGTCAAGCCATTTCCTCTATCTTGTCATAAATCCTGGTGCCTGTGCAGTTTTTGGCTCACAGCTGTAGGACTGTAGTGTACGATCTAAGGCACTGCTACCTCTGACAACCACATTCCAAACTGCATTTGGTGATGGCAGTACTGTGCATCTCATTGTTCTCCTTGCTGGAGAAGAAGCTGTACCTGAGGACTTGCACTGCAAGGAACTCCCTGCTTCTATTTCATTCATTCTGTAGAACTGTGCTTTCTGTACTAGTCCTGCTACGTCTGGCAGCAAAAAGTGGTCATCACTACCAAGATGGCCACAACTACACAGAGACACAGGGTAGGACAAAGCATGATAAGCCAGTAATGGAGAATAAGCACAGTGGCTAAATGGTTAGCACTTCCACCTGGCAGTACTAGGGTCGTAGGTTCGAATCCCAACCACGGCACCACTTGCCTGGAGTTTGCATGTTCTCCCTGTGCTTGCGTGGGTTTCCTCCGGGTTCCTCCCACACTCCAAAGACATGCTGGTAAGTAAATTGACTCCTGTCTAAAATTAGCCCTAGTATGTGTATGTATGAATGTGAGTTAGGGACCTTAGATTGTACACCCCTTGAGGGTTAGGGACTGATGTAAATGTACAATATATATATGTAAAAGCGCTGAATAATTGACAGTGGTATATAAGTACCTGAAATAAATGTAAAAAATAAAAATAAGATTTTTTTTGCAGGGAGCCCACAAGCAATATTGGCGACTGGTCTGTGGTGAGGCATCTGCCTTAGCGAATTCCCAGGTCACCTGCATTAAAAGGGATTCCCATCATTGCTAGACATTCACTTCATATTATGGAAAATGTAACAAGGAAGAGCTGGAACTAACAAAGCTGAAAGAAAATACCCAAAACTCAGAAACAGAAAGGAACAAAATGAGGAAATATGGCACACAGATCTCACTTTTGGTACATTCAAGACACATAAGAAGCAAGGGGCTGATTCACGTCATTAGGCTTCATCTATACAGTAGATAAAACCCCTTTTAGGTGGAATAACGTTTCTAATTACACAAACTAAAAATGCAAACTATAATACGTGTGAGTATTTGAGTCATACAAACTTTTGGATAGGATCTTAAAATCCTCAAAACAATTTTTTTTTCTATTATTTTGCTCAAGCTATCCAAAATTAATATAGAAGGGGTCTTCAAAAAGTTTCCGCACTTTTATACATATAAAAAAAAACTGAAAGTTAGATGGATATCACACAGAACAAGCAGCTATTACAGACTAAGTTCAACTTTTTAAAAAAATTGACCCATCAGTCAAGGGGAATTCATGCCAACCTACCTAAAAGTTTCTTTGAAGTCCCTGATAATTGTTCCTGAATGTAGATAAAAATAACATACACTTACTAGTCCCATGGAGTCAAGGGTTGTCCTCCTTCCAGCCCAAAGTTCTTCTTTATTGCTTTGCTCCCACATTGCCATCTCGGTCTGGACTCTGGTCCATAAGCAGACATGCTTCGGGTTTCTACCAGGTCTATAGGACTGGGCAGAGACCCGCGTGTCTGCGCATACACAAAATCCCACAAAACCCCTGCACATGTGCAGAGGATGCCACACATCTGTGTCAGGTCCATTGGAGTCTTTGTGATGTAGAAGCACTGAACTTGATGGAGATGGGTTATACCATAATAGGTGGTTTGCAGTCTTAGAGGCTGCTCACCAGCAACTGTGGGGTCTTGCTGGACCCCTGGAGGAGTTTACTAAAGTTTTGAAAAGAGGGGGAGTACCACACCAGCTTGTACAGTCCTTCAAAAGATTTTGCTTTGCAACAGCCAATGCATTTCTGGGGCTCATCACTTACCCTTCACCTGATGGTCTTTAGGTCCTAGACTGGCAGGGACCTGCTGCTTTCTGGGCTTGCACAGATGCACTGTAGATCTCTGCCAGGTCCTATAGACCCGTGGCATGTCTGCACATGTGCGAGATATACATAGATATCGTATTAGATATCTCATCCTCGCGTTAAGTTGAGGATGGTGGAAGTTAAAAGTTGAAAATAAAAACTGGTATTTAAAATAAAAATAAAAAAAACTTTTACAACTGTGCAAGAAGAAGAAGGGGGGGGGAGTCCCATATGGAAGTACAATATATTTGAAATATATTTTAAAGATATTCTTCCAAATATATTGACATATATTTGAAATACTACAATTTTGGCTGTATTCAATATATTTCAAAATATATTTCAATAAATAGATTTCAATAAATGTATGTATATATTTATTTATATACTGTATGTTGAAATATGTCTTTTATTACAAAATATATGAAAAATATTTTTACAAATACATTTTTAAATATACTGTATGTCGGTAAAAATAGAAATGTACATTTATGGAATGCATTTACAAATATATATTTTTATATGTAAAAAAAAAAAAAAAAAATCTGAAGAATATATTTAAAAAATATATATTTTTAAAAATATTGTTCATATACTTTGTAATATGCAGTGTGTGTGTATGTGTATATATATATACACACACACACACAATTTTGGCCATATTCAACATACAGTATATATATTTATTGAAAAAAATGTGTATATATATATATATAGTCAATATATTTGGGAAGAATATTTTTAAAATATATTTCATATATATTTTTCTTCCATGTGGGTTATAATGATGAGTGAAGGTCTGTTTAATGTCACTGCCATACTTGTAGGCCATTTACAGTAACCCCAAAGCCTTGTGAAAAGAGTCCCATATTTTTAGCATCCTCCATTCCTGGCTAGTTCCTAGGGTGCGGCAGACGTTGACCGCTTGTGCCCCAGCATCACACTAGTGAGCATTTTGCCTCGTTCAAAAGCTGCGAATGCATGCTCTCTCCCCCCTTGTAACAGCAGCGGCTGAGCTTCGTGCTGCCACAACAGGGTGAGAGAGCGCACTGAACATGCGCTTCTTTGAACAAAGGGAGAGTGATCGCCTCTGTGTGGGATTGAAAGGAGGCCAGGTATGGTAAACAAATCAAGCCATTTCAAAACTGCACGAAGTTCATTTTAACCTACTTTCTTAACTGCAAAGATCATTTTGTATTTCAATGTTTTTCTTAATTTATAAACATTTTAAGAAGACAGGAGCAACAAATCGTGCCCACGCAGGGGCCATCAATTGCACATAAAAAAATAAAGAAAACAGTGCCCTAACACCAACAGAACAAAAGATGCGCCCATGCAGGGGCCATCAATGGCACATACAGGGAAAAAACAGTGGTATAAAACCGACAGTAAGTCAAACCAAAGGCAGCTATCCACTGCCACACCAAAAACAAACAAAAAAAGAAGAGGAAGGAGGAGTACAAAAGATAAGAGATGACAAGACCAAGAGCAGGGGTCCGAGAACGCCAATACCGAGCAATATCACAACCCCAGACTAGCCGGGGGGAGCGTGGGAAAGGCATATTGCAACCACGGCTCCCATATTTTCAAGAATTTACGTTGGGAGTCGTTGCAGATACTCGACATCTGTTCATTGAGCATCATAGTGGTCATACGGTCCCGCACTCCCTGAAGAGGGACAAACTGGCTCTTCCATGCCTGAGCAATTGTTCTAGTGGCCAACAAAAACAAATAGGAAGCCAACTTCTGCTGGTGAGCCAAGAGGCCCAGTATGGGACAATGAAGCAAAGTATACCGAGCATCCCGGCGTATGGAGAGATGGAACAAGGTGAAAAGGAGGCCAAAGACACGAGACCAAAAATGAAACAGTCTCGGGCATGACCACCAGATATGCAATACATCGCCACGATGGCCACAACCCCGAAAGCATTGATCACTGCAGGCAGGGTTCGCCTGGGGCAAATGAACCGGAAACCAAAACCAACGAAATAATACCTTGTATGCCGCCTCCAGCGTGGTTGTATTAAATGAACATTTAGCTATAAGCAACCAGGTCCTACTCCAGTCCTCCAGATCCATGACTGCCCCCAGGTCGCGCTCCCAATGAGCGACATATAAGAGAGAAGTATGCGTCGAGCATCTGTTCAAAGCTGCATAAAGAAGGGAAATAAGGCCCGGGGTGCCCGGACGCTGCTGGCAAAACAGTTCAAAGGCAGATGCACAGATCAGTTTATTTAAAAAGTGAACTTCGCATTTAACGATCAAACGGAAGGAAGTATAGTGAATCGCTCCAGTCATTTACTGGTATAAAAGGTAGATACAGTCGTGGCCAAAAATATTGGCACCCTTGAATTTCTGTCAGACAATGCAATGCACCACTTCGCCTAGAAAATTGTTGCAATTACAAATGTTTCGGCATTCTCGTATTTGCTTCTTTTGTTTATATTGGTAGGACACAAAAACGTGGAGAACCAAAAAGCCAAATCTGCATTCAATGCAAAACTCCAAAAAAGCTGTCATTTTGTTTCGTCTGTCCACAGCACATTCTCCAAAAATGATTTTGGCTTCCTCAGGTAACTTTTAGCAAACTCCAATCTGGCTTTTTCATGTTTGTCTGTCAGCAGTGGGGTCCTCCTGGGTTTCCTACCATATTTCTGTGTCAGCAGTGGGGTCCTTCTGGGTCTCCTATCATATTTCTGTGTCAGCGGTGGGGTCCTTCTGGGTCTCCTACCATATTTCTGTGTCAGCAGTGGGGTCCTCCTGGGTTTCCTACCATATTTCTGTGTCAGCGGTGGGGTCCTCCTGGGTCTCCTACCATATTTCTGTGTCAGCAGTGGGGTCCTCCTGGGTCTCCTACCATATTTCTGTGTCAGCAGTGGGGTCCTCCTGGGTCTCCTACCATATTTCTGTGTCAGCGGTGGGGTCCTCCTGGGTTTCCTACCATATTTCTGTGTCAGCAGTGGGGTCCTCCTGGGTCTCCTACCATATTTCTGTGTCAGCAGTGGGGTCCTCCTGGGCCTCCTACCATATTTCTGTGTCAGAGGTGGGGTCCTCCTGGGTTTCCTACCATATTTCTGTGTCAGCAGTGGGGTCCTCCTGGGTCTCCTACCATATTTCTGTGTCAGCAGTGGGGTCCTCCTGGGTCTCCTACCATATTTCTGTGTCAGCAGTGGGGTCCTCCTGGGTCTCCTACCATATTTCTGTGTCAGCAGTGGGTTCCTCCTGGGTCTCCTACCATAGCGTCCCTTTTTATTCTGATGGCGACGTATAGTGAGAGCCTGACATAGTAGTACCCTGTGCCTGAAGTTCCGCCTGAATTTGTCTGGAAGCTGATCGAGGTTCTTTAGCCACCATTCCAACAATCCTTCATTACAATCATTGACCAATTTTTTTTTGTCATTTACGTCCAGGAAGATTAACTACAGTGCCATGGGCTGTAAACGTCTTGATGACAATGTTGCACACAGTGGACACAGGAACATTAAGATCTCTGGAGACGGATTTGTAACCTTGAGAGTGTCCATGCTTTTCCACAATTTTTGTTCTCAAATCCCCAGACAATTATTTGCTGCTCTTTCTCTTCTTCATGCTCCATATGGCACACAGAGACACACAATAGAAAAGTCAACTGTTCACCAGTTTAACCGCTTGCCGGCCTGCCACTGTGTATATATGTGTGCAGGGCGGCAGTGGAGCGCAAAACCACGTTTAAAAACGGGTTCCGCGTTCCCGACACTTTCGCCGGCAGGGGGCGCGCGCGCGCCGACCCGCGGGTGACACTATTTGATCCAGGAGGGATCAATCAGATTTCAGCCAGTGATTTCTGGCTGAAATCACATGATCGGTCCCTGTCCTATCCTGTCCTGTGTTGACATACACAGGGCAGGATATGATGTCATTCTTCTCTGCCTGGACACATTCCGTTCCAGACAGAGAAGAAGACATCCAAAAAGTGAGTACACAAGCACTACACTACAGTTAGAACACTCTAGGACACATTTAACCCCCTGATCGCCCCCCCCCCCAGTTAACCCATTCACTGCCCTGTCACCAGTGTTACTGATCAGTGAAGCGATTTTTACTGATCAGTGTCGCTGGCGACTTCCGATAGAGTTAGCGCCCCTCCCAGATAGCGCCAGATTGCCCGCCAGTACACCAGTAATCCCGTTTAACCCCTTGATCGCCCCCCCCTCCAGTTAACCCCTTCACTGCCCTGTCACCCAGTGTCACTGATCAGTGAACCAATTTTTACTGATCACTGTATCAGTGTCGCTGGCGACTTCCGATAGAGTTAGCGCCCCTCCCAGATAGCGCCAGATTGCCCGCCAGTACACCAGTAACCCCGTTTAACCCCTTGATCGCCCCCCCCCAGTTAACCCCTTCACTGCCCTGTCACCAGTGTCACTGATCAGTGAACCAATTTTTACTGATCACTGTATCAGTGTCGCTGGCGACTTCCGATAGTGTTAGCGCCCCTCCCAGATAGGGCCAGTTTGCCCGCCAGTACACCAGTAATCCCGTTTAACCCCTTGATCACCCCCCCCCCAGTTAACCCCTTCACTGCCCTGTCACCAGTGTCACTGATCAGTGAACCAATTTTTACTGATCACTGTATCAGTGTCGCTGGCGACTTCTGATAGTGTTAGCGCCCCTCCCAGATAGCGCCAGATTGCCCGCTAGTACACCAGTAATCCCATTTAACCCCTTAATCTCCCCCCCCCCCCCAGTTAACCCATTCACTGCCCTGTCACCCAGTGTCACTGATCAGTGAACCGATTTTTACTGATCACTGTATCAGTGTCGCTGGCGACTTCCGATAGTGTTAGCGCCCTTCCCAGATAGCGCCAGTTTGCCCGCTAGTGCACCAGAAATCCCATTTAACCCCTTGATCGCCCCCCCCCCCCCCAGTTAACCCCTTCACTGCCCTGTCACCAGTGTCATTGATTACAGTGAACAGATTTTTACTGATCACTATATTAGTGTCACTGGTGACTTCCGATAGTGTTAGCGCCCCTCCTAGATAGCGCCAGTTTGCCCGCTAATGCGCGGGATTTTTTTTACCAAAAACATATAGCAGAATGCATTTTGGCTTAAATTTATGACTAACTTTGAGTTTACGATATATTTTTTATAGCTGAAAGTAGAAAATATTGTTTTTTTTCAAAATTTTTGTGGTTTTTTTGTTTATAGCGCAAAAAATAAAAAGCGCACAGGTGATCAAATACCACCAAAAGAAAGCTCTATTTGTGTGAAAAAAAGGACGTAATTTTCTTTGGGGTGCAGCATTGCATGACCGCGCAATTATCATTTGAATTAGTGCAGCGCTGTATAGCAAAAAAAGGCATAAATTACAGTATCTATACCATAGTTTGTAGACGCTATAACGTTCACACAAAGCAATCAATATACACTTATTGGGATTTTTTTTACCAAAAACATGGAGCAGAATACATTTTGGCTTAAATTTATGACTAACTTTGAGTTTACGATATATTTTTTATAGCTGAAAGTAGAAAATATTGGTTTTTTTCAAAATTTTTGTGGTTTTTTTGTTTATAGCGCAAAAAATAAAAAGCGCACAGGTGATCAAATACCACCAAAAGAAAGCTCTATTTGTGTGAAAAAAGGAAGTAAATTTTGTTTGGGTATAGCATTGCATGACCGCGCAATTATCATTTGAATTAGTGCAGCGCCAAACAGCAAAAAAAGGCCTGGTCATTAAGGGGGGTAAATCCTCTGGGGCTCAAGTGGTTAACTGGTTGCCCGTGTGATTTCTATATTGTCAGCACCTGTAAATTGATACAGGTGAGTTTAAATACAAATTACAGGAACAACACAAACATGGAATGCAATTAATACTTACAATTTTGAGAAGGTGCCAATAATTTTGTCTAGTTCATTTTTGGGGTTTGAGTGGAATGTGTCAGATTTGGCCTTTTGTTTCTTTTTAGTGTCAGACCAATACAAACAAAAGAAATAAACATAAGAATGCCGAAAGATTTGTAATTGCAACAATTTGGGCGAAGTGGTGCATTATTTGAGAGAAATTCAGGGATGCCAATATTTTTGGCCATGACTTTATCAGCCAAGAAATAGGGAAAACACATACATGGGAGAACGATAGCACAGGCAACAAAGGTTGCATGAATGAGTGCGTTTGTCCATACAGGTCCCAACATGTAACAAACTGCTGTCTTATTGCAGGAGAGTAAACAAAAAAAAAATCCCCCGTGAAGAAATCGAGGAAAGACAAGAACATCAAGCAAGAAATAAGGTTACCAAAGGGACGATTTATAGGTAATATACAATTGGTAAGGAGATTCTTGGAGAAAGCCTTGCTGCTTCTTTAACCACTTTACAATAGGCCGGGCGGGTCTTTCGTTGTTCTTGGTGGACATAAACTATTCACGGTTTACCGTTGTCATGTGATCTGCTGTGATTGGTCACGTCGATCACACGGTACCGGCAGCAGCCCAATACAGTGATCTGATATCGGCTGTGTCCGGTGGACACAGCTGGTGACAGATCTCAGAGCAGCCACATTGCAGGAGGACGTCATAAGATGACTCATGCGATTCATTGTGTACAATTGTGAAAAAAAAAATGTAATTTCTTAATTTAAAAAAAAAATTAGTCGTGCACCGAAATGAAAATTCTGGTGCCGAAACAGATACGGAAAATTTCAGAATGCATGTGGCCGAAAACCAAACCAAAATGTCTGCGTATGAACGGGTGGGGAGGCTTCAGGTTTTTTTTTTTTCTACTTTCATGTGTATATATACTGTATATATATATATTTTTTACTTATTATTTTATTGCTATCGCACAGGGGGCCAATAGTTCCCTATGTGATAGCATATGAGTAAGAGGTCCTCTTTGTTGGGGGGAGGGGGTGGAGGACAGGATGTGCAAGGAGGGGGCAGGAGAGGAGCAGTGTATACAGAGAGGCCCCCTCACTGGCTGCCACTATAGGTCAGTGTCGGTTCTTAAATGCAATTGCTGGCTTTTTTTCTTTTCTTCACTAGAGCTCACAAAATTAGCTGTCACTTTCCCCAGAGCTAAAGGAAACTTTGTTTCTTTTATTTCGGGAAATAAACGAAAAGGAAACATTGTTTCTTTTAATTCCTGGAAATAAACTAAACGGAAACATTGTTTCTATTAGTTTCAGGGAAAGTGACAGCTGATTCTGTGAGCTATAGTGAAGAAAAAAAAAAAAGCCGGTAATTACATTTAAAAACCGGCACTGACATATAGTGACAGCCAGCCACTGTATACACCGATCGTCTCCTATTTTCGGCCAATATGTTTCGGTGGCCAAAATTTGTGTTTCCCTACAAAAAAATGACCAAAAAAGTCAGAAAATTTGCCATGACTCTTACTAAATACCTTGGACTGTCTATTTTCTTAAAAAAGGTAATTTGGGGGACATTTGTACTGTCATGGCATTTTAGGGCCTCAAGAAATGAGAGGCCGTTACTACATCAGGACTGATTGATTTTCAGATATATACCAGTTTGTGGACGCTAGAACTTTGATACAGACTGAATAATAAACACCGATTTGGGTTATTTTTACCCGAGAAATGTAGTAGTATACATTTTGGCCTAAATTTATGAAGAAAGATTACTTATTTGCAAAATTTTATAACGGAAACAAAGAAAATTGGGGGGGGTTTACAAAAAACTTTTTGAGATTCTTAATTTTGCAAACCAAAAAAAACCCAGTAGTGATTAAATACCACCAAAAGAAAGCTCTATTTGAGTTATAAAAATGTCATATGGGTACAGTATTGCATGAATGTGCAATTGCCATTTAAAGTGAGACAGCGCTGAAAGCTTAAAAATTGGCCAGGGCAGGAAGGGGGTGAAAGTGACTGGTATTGAAGTGGTTAAACTTGAAATCAAAATGGAGAAATTAAACTGATGTACCAGATGACATGAGAATTAAATTGTCAGTAGCTGGACCTCAATTCCATGTTTTGATTGTGCAGATATAACAAAAATCGCATTAGTTCCACATGGCTTGCATGTTTGCTGTTTTTATGATTAAATCCTTAACCTCCTTGGCGGTATTCCCGAGTGTAGCTCGGGGTAACATTTCAGTACCAAGAGCGGTAACCCCGAGCTATACTCGGGAATACCAATGCTGCACTGCTCCGGCATTTGTTCTTCACTTACCTTACCCTGCGCTCCCGCGATGTGTCCCCTGCAGCATCCCCGGCCAAAACTTGCAGAATTGAGTGATAATGATTCGTGGGGGAAATTCCTCATCAGACACTGAAAACGATTTTGCGACTTTGCTCAGCGATGTGCGAACTTGGCGCTATATTTCAAATTTCAGTGTTTTTGGTTTGATTATATTATTTAATTAAATGTATTATTATATTATTATTTTTTATGAGTATTTATTAAATTATAATTTATGATTTCGTGTTTCAAATTTTATCATACCCGGGATGTTTACTAGACTCTTGTTCGGACAGATTTCAGTGAGTTATTCCTAAAAATTACAGCCTACAATAAAAAAATACATATTTCCATGCAAAAAAATGGTACCGCTTTCAGCACCAAAAATCGGAAAGAATCATACCGCCAGGGAGGTTCTTTTTGCCATTCCATTGCAGGCTCTGTGGGAAATTAAGGGTCCTTTCACACGGGCGTTCCATTTTTTTTTTCTTCAGTTCAGTCATGTTTTTTCAAAGAAAAACTGGTTGTGTTTACATTCGTTTTTTCATCCATTTACATCCTTTTCATCCGTTTACATCCGGTTTAGATCCATTTTTTTATCCGTCTAGATACGTTTTTCATCCGTCTAGATTCGTTGACATACGTTTTTCATCCATTGACATCCGTTTTTCATCCGTGTTGACATCCGTTTGACATCCGTTGAGATTCGTTTGACATCTGTTCCGGGTTTTTTTGTGGAAGAAAAACGGGTTTTCTTCCATTAAACAAAAAAAAAACAGATGTTCAAGGATGCAGTCATTAGCGGATGTAAAAAGATGTTCATCCGTTTACATCCGCAAGTCCATAGAAATACATGGGGGTCAGTTTTTCATCCGTCAACGGACAGATGAAAAAAACGAACATACGGAACGCCCGTGTGAAAGAGGCCTTACTAAAACTGGAGCATTCAGAATCTGAAGCAGTTGTGCATGGCAGCCAATCAGCATCTAACTTCAGCTTGTTCAATAAACCTCTTAGCGCCGGCGCCTCCCGTCCCTTTAAGAGTTTCAGAAGCAAGGAGGCAGGCGGAGGTTAAGGGTCATGTGACCGCCGTGATTCGCCGTCACATGATCGGAAAAGCTCCTGATCGAAAGGGGAGATCGGAACCTGTGAGTCACGGACATATGTGCTGGGAGCGTGCAGGACGCGCGCTCTCAGCACATACGTATTTTCTAACTGCACGTAAATATGCGGCCATTTGGCATCAAGGCCCAGAAGCCGAGAGGCTGCATATTTGCGTGCGCTCGGCATCAAAGGGTTAAGCTTTACCAATAAAAGCTGGAAGCTGATTGGTTTCTCTGCAGAGCTGCATTCTGTGTGCACTGTTTTAGTCAATCTCCCTCTATAAGTAAAGTAAAACCAAACTTGTCTTTTGAGGTCATCTGGATACCTGATATAACTGGAGATGATGACTTTAACAGTGTGATGAAATAGATATAGGGAGACTTATTGGGCAACCCAGTGGGGGGGGGGGGGTCTGTAATCATAAAGACCTTATGAACCTTTGCTCTGAACCCTCTGTACAAAGGAAGAGAACGCATTTGTTTCCATTTTCCATGAAACTTGCTCAGTATGGTCCAAGCGTCACACTGACCCAGCAGCTCCATTTAATCAGCCGCTTCTCAGTGTGCCTATAACTGCCAGAGAGCCCATGTGAATCTTCGGGGACGTGATCGGATGCTGACATGCAGGCAATCTACAACTTGGGTGGAAATAAAATTCTTTAAGTGATCTGTGCCGTCACTATGCAAGAGAAGACAAGACACCTGCCAACATCACAAGTAAACTCCGGGAGACCTCGGCCCGAGCACTGCACCACCAGCACGAGAAAACATTGCTAACCCAAACAGGAGCGAGCGCCAACACGTCCCGGTGTCCCCTGTCTGATCTTTACAAAGAAAAGAAAATTAACCTCTCATTGTGGCTCTCCCGGGAACTGTAATGACATACCAAATCTCATACAACTCTCTGAGGCTGCTTCAAGTCCAAGGACCTACAGAAAATAACCCTCGCACCGATGCTCCCATATATTTATTTTATCCATACACACACAGAGATGGGACATTCTGCAAAGCTTTAGGACTGATAAGCAATCCTCGACAGTGCCAGCTAAAAAAAAACAGCTTGAAATTACAAGTTTATGGCTTTGAGCCTGGGTCAGGGGCAGACTGACCATTTGGAAACTCGGGCACTGCCCGAGGGCCCGGGGTCAGTAGGGGTCTCCATCAGATGCCCCTGGTACCTTTTTCATAGGCTTTTTTGAGTTTGGGCAAGGACACAGGGGCCCCATGAGTTGTCAGTCTGCCCCTGGCCCGGGTTCACGTTTCTGCGGTGCCACATATCGCATGTGATTCGCACAGCAAACGCATCGCATTCCTGTGCAAACTACATGCGAGTTCTGTGCGGTGCAATTTGAGCCGTACATTTTGTATGCATCAAATCACACCGCATCAAAAAAGGTGCAAGACCCCCCCTTTTTTTTTGGTCCCCACTAGAATCAGATGGCATGGGTACTCACACCTATGTGATCCGATTCTGCACATCGCACAGCGTTTTGCAAAAAGATTTCGGGGTGTTAACTTTACATACACACCCGCAGCGGTTTGCATGAACGGGGTGCGATTATGATGCGGTGCGGAATTTGCACAGAAACCAGTATCGCTCTAATGTGAACCCGGGCTAAACCACTGGCTGTCCAGATCAATTTTTTCAACCCCTTCACGCCGGATCGTCCCGGCGTGAAGAGGCGTTCCTGCACCGGGAGGTGGGCGGGGCGGGGCTTAGTGTCATGTGGCCGCCGTGATGTCACGGTCGGTCACATGATTGGGAAATGTCCTGATCGAAAGAGCGGACCGGGACCTTTCCGTGAGTACCGCACATGTGTGCTGGGAGAGCACAGGGCACGCGCTCTCAGCACATATGTTTTTTGTTACATGAACGCAAATGTGCGGCCACTCGACGTCTAGGCCCAGATGCCGGGAGGCCGCACATTTGCATGCGGCCAGCGTGAAGGGGTTAAACACATTTTAAAATCTGTGCATTTTTACTAGAAAATGAATTAGAACCCCCAAACTTTATCCATTTTCTGGAATCCAGAGGCCCTGGAGATAGCTGTTGCAATCATTTTATATCTCACGATATTTACGCAGCAGTTTATCAAATGCAAATTTTAAAGGAAATGCATCAAAAAAAAATTTTTCCCCATTATATCTTTTATTAAGTTTTCTTTTAAGAAAAAAAATACCTTACAAAACCATCATAAATCTTTTTACATCATACATATAAACTTTATCCCCATACCCACCCCAACACACCCTTGTCCAATCTCATCTTACCCTCTCTTTCCCCTCCTATTAATCTAGTCGTATATATATATATATATATATATATATATAGTGGGGATCGAAAGTTTGGGCACCCCAGCTAAAAATTTGTATTAATGTGCATAAAGAAGCCAAGGAAAGATGGAAAAATCTCCAAAAGGCATCAAATTACAGATTAGACATTCTTATAATATGTCAACAAAAGTTAGATTTTATTTCCATCATTTACACTTTCAAAATAACAGAAAACAAAAAAATGGCGTCTGCAAAAGTTTGGGCACCCTGCAGAATTTATAGCATGCACAGCCCCCTTTGCCAAGCTGAGACCTGCCAGTGTCATGGATTGTTCTCAATCATCATCTGGGAAGACCAGGTGATGTCAATCTCAAAGGTTTTAAATGCCCAGACTCATCTGACCTTGCCCCAACAATCAGCACCATGGGTTCTTCTAAGCAGTTGTCTAGAAACTGAAACTGAAAATAGTTGACGCTCACAAAGCTGGAGAAGGCTATAGGAAGATAGCAAAGCGTTTTCAGATGTCAATATCCTCTGTTCGGAATGTAATTAAGAAATGGCAGTCATCAGGAACAGTGGAAGTTAAAGCAACATCTGGAAGACCAAGAAAAATATCAGACAGAACAGCTCGCAGGATTGTGAGAAAAACAATTCAAAACCCACGTTTGACTGCACGATCCCTCCAGAAAGATCTGGCAGACACTGGAGTTGTGGTACACTATTCCACTATAAAGAGATACTTGTACAAATATGGTCTTCATGGAAAAGTCATCAGAAGAAAACCTCTTCTACGTCCTCACCACAAAAATCATCGTTTGAACTTTGCAAATGAACATATAGACAAATCTGATGCATTTTGGAAACAAGTTCTGTGGACCAATGAGGTTAACATTGAACTTTTTGGCCGGAATGAGCAAAGGTACGTTTGGAGAAGAAGGGGCACAGAATTTAATGAAAAGAACCTCTGTCCAACTGTTAAGCATGGGGTTGGATCAATCATGCTTTGGGGTTGTGTTGCAGCCAGTGGCACAGGGAACATCTCACGAGTAGAAGGAAAAATGGATTCAATAAAATTTCAGCAAATTTTGGATGGTAACTTGATGCCATCTGTGAAAAAGCTGAAATTAAAGAGAGGATGGCTTCTACAAATGGATAATGATCCTAAACACACCTCGAAATCCACGGGGGATTACATCAAGAGGTGTAAACTGAAGGTTTTGCCATGGCCTTCACAATCTCCTGACCTCAACATAATTGAAAATCTATGGATAGACCTTAAAAGAGCAGTGCGTGACAGACAGCCCAGAAATCTCAAAGAACTGGAAGACTTTTGTAAGGAAGAATGGGCAAAGACACCTCAAACAAGAATTGAAAGACTGTTGGCTGGCTACAAAAAGCATTTACAAGCTGTGATACTTGCCAAAGGGGGCAGTACAAGATATTAACTCTGCAGGGTGCCCAAACTTTTGCAGACGCCATATTTTTGTTTTCTGTTATTTTGAAAGTGTAAATGATGGAAATAAAATCTAACTTTTGTTGACATATTATAAGAATGTCTAATCTGTAATTTGATGCCTTTTGGAGATTTTTCCATCTTTCCTTGGCTTCTTTATGCACATTAATACAAATTTTTAGCTGGGGTGCCCAAACTTTCGATCCCCACTGTATATATATATCTCTCTTTAACCATTTACATTCTCTGGTACAACTATCAGGGGGCCTTTTATTTTTAAGTATTTTTCTGAAGTTCTAAACTCATACCATTTACCCCAAATATTTCTAAACTTTTCCATTTCATCTTTCTCCATGTAACAAAGTTCCTCCATCCTACCAACATATTCTACTCTATCCAATCCCTCATTGTTGGTGGATCCTGGGCATTCCAAAACCTAGGTATTAAACCCTTTGCCGCACCAATCAGATGATATAATAAACTGTTTTTATATTGTTTTACCGACAACTCTGTTCTATAGAAGACACACCCACGGATCATTCTGGATAGATGTCCCCCAAATCTCCTGTATATCATGAATTATATCCTGCCAAAATAACTGAATTTTTGGACACTCCCACCATATATGAGCCATTGTCCCTATTGCCCCACATCCTCTCCAACATGAAGGTGATACTTCTTCTCGCTGTTTGTGTGCCACACTCGGTGTACAGTACCACCTAGACCAGTGGTTCTCAACCTGTGGGTCGCGACCCCTTTGGAGGTCTAACGAACCTTTTACAGGGGTCCCCTAAGATCATCAGAAAACACATATTTCCGATGTGTAAAGAGCAGCTACTGTGTAGAAAGCAGCTGCTGTGTTGAAAGCAGCTACTCTGTTAAAAGCAGCTACTGTGTTGAAAGCAGCAATATTGGAGGTAAAACGACACTCATGAATTATAATTACTGGGTAAACAATTTTATGGTTGGGGGTCACCACAACATGAGGAACTGTATGAAAGGGTCACGGCCTTAGGAAGGCTGAGAACCACTGACCTAGACAAACATTTGTAATTCATCTCAGCTATATTCGTGTTGTCAATCCGTGCATTAACTTAAACATTTTCCTCTTCTGGTGATCAAAATTATTTTTATTGCACACAAACACAACATAATACCCAACTTAGTGGTAAATTATAAAAGATGATGTTGCATAAAATAAATACAGTGGATACCCAAAGATTTAAAATTGCACACGCCTGTGAAATGGTGACAAACTACTCTAAAATGGTCTATAGGCGATGCTGCAAAAGCTTCTACGGATTGTCAGTTTTGATTTAATGGCAAGTTATGGCCCTAGAATTATTGCTCTCACTCTGATATTTGTGGTGATACCTCATGTGTGGTGTAATCACTGTTTACATATCACCTACACAACCGTTTGCCTGTATGTGGTGGTGGCGGAGGGGGGGGGGGCGGGGGGTTGTCATTTTTTATTACTTTTATTTAAATTTATTTTTTTACACTTTATTTCCTTTAAAGTGATTGTAAAGGCTCGAGGTTTTTACAGTCATGCATTCTATGAAAAACCTTCTGTGTGCAGCAGCTCCTCCAGTACTTACCTGGGCCCCATTGTGACCCAGGGAGAGCCTTGGCTGTCTGGCGATTCTCCCTCCTAATTGGCATCAATCACAGGCATTGCACCAACGAGAGGGGGCGGGGCCAAGCCACGGCTGTGTGTGAATGAAGACACAGGGCAGCAGCTCAGGAGCGAGCCTGTACGGGTGCCCCCAGAGCAAGCCGCTTGCTGTGGGGGCACTTGGCGGGAAGGAGGGGCCAGGAGTGTCGGCGGGGGATCCGAAGAGAGGAGGAAGCTCTGTGCAAAACCATTACACAGAGCAGGTATGAAAATTTTTTTTTAAACATTATTATTACATCGAGTTTATATAGCGCCAAAGGGTTTGCTCAGCGCTGTACAATAGAGGGGGGGACAATACATGAAACAGTACAGTAACTACAAACAGCACACAAGGGGTTCGAGGGCCCTGCTCTTTTGAGGGAGGGGTAGTGGTACAGGAGGAAGTGGCTGTGGGGGATGGAGAGGTAAGAGGAATGAAGGAGAACGGCTGTTAGGTGAGGGTGGGGTAGGCTTCCCTGAAGAGATGGGTTTTCAGGGAGCGCCTGAAGGTGGAGAGGGAAGGTGACAGTCTGATGGATTGGGGTAGCGAGTTCCAGAGGATGGGGGAGGACCAACATAAACATAAACATAGTCATTAGTATCATTAACTTTATCACAAGGGGGCCAAACAAGCCCTCTTGTGATAGATTTGGGCAGGTACAGATCCTTTTTCGTGCTTGGTTGTTTCTCTGGCAGGGAATGAGAGCTCTGAAACCATAAGTGAAAAAATCATCCTCTCTTCTGTGTTCATTCATCACAGAGGAGATCGGGAAATTGACGTTCCTCCATCTCTGTGGGAAGCCATCCTAGCAGTTTACTACGGTCCCAGGCTCTCCTTTTCCTTTAGAGGAGGCCGCGGGTGGGGGGGCAGACATCCCCTCCCAACACTGTAAAAGTGATCAGTACCTCAAAAAAGGCAATCATCACCTAAAAAAATAATCTACCAAGATCATAGATGCAGCCTCAGCCATGATCTTGTGATAATCACTTACTGACAGGACATGTATATACAAAAGTAAGCAGGTGGTTAATCAGTTTTCAATTACTTTCTAGTTTACATTTCAAAAACAACCTCAATTGATTTCCATTCCAACAGTTAAAGTGTTACTAAACCCACAACAGTAAAATCAATCTGTAAAAGCAGTAAATCATGATTGTCATGCTCTCGGTGGAAACTAAGGGGTTAATCCTCCACATTGTGCAAAAAAGACGTTTGATCCTGTCTTCTCTGATCCTCCCCTCCTTCCAGTGTCTCCTAAATATCTCCTGATAGAACAGAGAATCGGGGGCAAGCTGCACATATCTAGTTTGGTGTGTATTGCTACAGTTTTTTTTTTCTTGGGAGAGTGCATGTGATCAGCACAAGGCCAATCAGCACTATCAAGACAGAGGTCAAGGGTTCTGCATTCTCCTACAGGAGATTGAAAACTCCTCCTACAAGCTGTAACCAGTGCTGTTCTGGACACTGATAGAAGTCACAAGACTGCTATATACTGCTGATGAGAAAAGGTATTTAGCAGTTTATATTTACTAAAGAAATTACATTTCCATGTTGTGTGTACTGTGAGAGACCAGATATAGTGAATGCAGGGTCAGGGGAGACCAGATATAGTGAATGCAGGGTCCGGGGAGACCGGATATAGTGAATGCAGGGTCCGGGGAGACCGGATATAGTAAATGCAGGGTCCGGGGAGACCGGATATAGTGAATGCAGGGTCCGGGGAGACCAGATCTAGTGAATGCAGGGTCCGGGGAGAGCGGATATAGCGAATGCAGAGTCCGGGGAGACCAGATATAGTGAATGCAGGGTCCGGGGAGACCAGATATAGCGAATGCAGAGTCCGGGGAGACCAGATATAGTGAATGCAGGGTCCGGGGAGACCAGATATAGTGAATGCAGGGTCCGGGGAGACCAGATATAGTGAATGCAGGGTCCGGGGAGACCAGATATAGTGAATGCAGGGTCCGGGGAGACCAGATATAGTGAATGCAGGGTCCGGGGAGACCAGATATAGCGAATGCAGAGTCCGGGGAGACCAGATATAGTGAATGCAAGGTCCTGGGTTTAGTAACACTTTAATTCATTCTTTTACATAGAGGAAATGTGGTACTGTCATCTGTGGAATTTGGTGAGAGCACAAGTTCTATAGGGGAGATGCCATATTCAAAGTCCTCAAAAAAGAAACAGGATTGAATACATTGGCCCCTATAGAAAAAAGTGGATATTTAGGTTGTGTTGGTCTTTATTTGGTAGAAAGTTGTTGTTTTTTGTACATGATATTATTTCTTTAGCATATGGTTTCCTATAAAAGAAATGGAAACAGATTAATAGATGTCATGACACATGAGTGACTTGTCTCCCAGGCATTCAAAGTGACTCACATTTGCGTCAAGGAGTGAAATCCCCCAAGATGGGTGTTTCTAGAACAAATGTTCCACATAGGAGACAGATTGATGGCAGTGCTGGGGGCCAGGGATCGGTACAGCTCTGTGATTCACCTAAAATTCAGCCACCTCTAGATCTCAGCTGACTCTGACAGCTTGAATAGTCAGAGGACAAGAAAGGCAACGATGAGACGTACAAAGGCAGAATCCTAAAAAATCTCACCTTACTGCAATCTGATCAGGTGAATGATAAATTCAGTTTTTTTTCCCCTTTGGGTTGAATTGGATGGACTTGTGTCTTTTTGGAACCAGACGAACTGTGCAACGTTCCCTTAGTTTCATTAACCATTTGCCAACCTACAGGGCGGCTGTGCAGAATCACGTACATAAACGTAATTCTGCGCTTCCTGGTCGCGAGTGCGTGTGCTTCCCGATTCTGCTGTGATTGGCCACAACAGAAGCCAATCAGTGGGTGCTGTCCAATGGATGAGCGCCGGCACCTGCCTATCGTCTAGGAGACTGACAGAACACTGCTTTGCCTAAGAAAAAAAAGGCAGAGCTGTGTCCTTTCAGCGGCAATGTGCTGGATTCTCTTTCCCTGCAAGCAGGGAAAGAGAATCCAGCACATGACCTTGTGAGAACAGCACACACAGTAAATATTACACATAGCTAGGCACGCAGTCAACCCCTTGATCACCCTAGATGTTTACCCATTCCCAGCCAGGGTCATTAGTACAGTGTCAGTGCATATTTTTAGCACTGATCACTCTATTAGTGTCACTTGTTTTCACAAAGTGGCAGTTAGTGTCCGATTGTCCGCCACAATATTGCAGTCCCACTGTAAGTCACTGATCGCTGCCATTACTAGTATAAAAAATAAAATAAAAATTCCAGTATATATACCATAGTTAGTTTTGTAGATGCTAGAACATTTTAACAAACCAATCAATATACAGTTATTGGGCACAATACATATTGGCCTAAATTTAGGAAGCAATTTGATTTTTTAATTTTTTTTTTAATTTTTGTGTGAAATCGGCGTCAAGGGGTTAAGGTGGTTCTAAAGGTTGAAGGTTTTTTTTTACTTTTATGCATGCTATGCATGAAGGTAAAAAACCTTCAGTATGCAGCTCCCCAAGCAGCCCCTCTAAAACAGATCACGAATCCAGTGATAAGCACAAGAGTGGCTGATCCCCTGGGTCTCTATCTCCTCATTGGCTGAGAGACAGCAGGAGACATTGGCTCCGGCTGCTGTCAATCATAGCCAATGATGAGGAACTAGGGGCAGGGACGAGTCCCGTTCTGTCTTAGGGGCGCACAGCGCTGGGCTCGGGAATGAGCACGCACTACTGCTCCCAGAGCAAGCCACTTGTTATGGGGGCACTGGAGAAGAGGAGGAGCCAGAAGCGCTGGTGGGGTACCCAACAGAAGTAGGATCAGTGCTGCTCAGGGCAAAGCCATTGCCCAGAGCAGGTAAATATATTATTATATATTTTTTATTTAACCTTTAATATCACTTTAAGTAAGGGCAGATTATTCATATAGCATTTACTTCCTCTAATCCATCTGCCCTTAGCTCAGGCATGTATGCCGGAAGGTATGCTTAGCTGAAATAAACCCTCCCCCCTCCTGAAGACTGCTGGTATGTATGACTAGGCATTTTGGCATAGGCCTGGAAACCAGGAAGTAACTAAAGAAATGTAAAAAAAAATGAAGACAAGTAAATATAATATACCTTCCTATGTATTTACTAATGCTAGCAGCCGAAGGATTAAAAATGGTAAATGTTGATTGAGAGCGTGAAGCTCCACTTTATTACAAGAGTGATAGTCAGATGGCCACGAGCCTTTGGCCATTTAGTGTGTAGAAGTGGGATAATCTCATGTCATCAACCTTTCTTGCTGGCTGCTGTTGGATTTCTATAGTCGGGAATGAACTGTGAGAACTCACCAGCACCGTGTAGATGTGTAGGCAGCGGTATACCGGAGAGAAGTCTACCAGGTCCTGTGTGCCCGGTGCCTGAAAGTCAGAAAGGACAGCCATTACAGGAGAACAACAAGTAAAGACATTATAATGTATACGCAGTATAGAAAACTAAGCTGAAAGGAGATTTATCACACAGCACAATCAGTTGTAATCAGTCTAGAATCATTGTAGGCAGCAGGGGGGGGGACAAGGCTGAGCTGCACTGTGTGAATCTATAGACACACACACAGTCCGGCTGAGGATTAAGGCCACATGAGGAAGCCACCTGCTATGGGGGGGGCTTGGAAGGCAGGAGAATCCAAGAGCAATGGTGGGAGACCACAGAAAAGGAGGTTTGGGGCCACTTTGTGCAAAAGCATTGCAGAGAGCAGGTAAGCATACATGGATTGTTATTTAACCCCTTGGCACCGGCGCCTCCCGGCCCTTTAAGGGTTTCACAAGCTGGGAGGTGGGGTGGTGTTTTAGGGTCATGTGACTGCCGTGATTCGCTGTCACGGCGGTCACATCATCCGAAATGATCCCGATCAAGAGAGGAGATCGGGACCTTTCCGTGAGTGCCGGACATGTGTGCTGGGAGCGCACACGGCGCGCGCTCTCAGCACACGTTTTTCTTAATTGCACGCAAATGTGCAGCCGCTCGGCATCAAGGCCCAGACGCCGGGAGGCTGCACATTTGCATGCGGCCGGCGTGAAGAGGTTAAAAATAAAAGCTTTACAAATCACTTTAAGATACAGTAATAAAAATATGATAAATGTTCTATTTTTGTTCAGGACAAAATACTTTCTTTTGGCGATTTTGTCAGCAAAAATGAAAAATTTTAATGCAATCCATTAAAAAAAAAAAAAACACTAACAAAATTAAAAAGATTAAAATAAATCACTTTTTAGTCAGTGTTAGCTAGAAAAAGATATATGTATACATTTTATTCTATAATTTGCCCCATATAAAATGACATTAGAATTATGATCCAGTTACAAAAAAGATACAAACAACATTTTTTTTTCAATTTTGTTTTTTTTTAATGCGATACAAAAATGGTTAAAGCTGAAATCCAATGTAAGCAATTATTGTATAAATCCATTCATCATGTTTCTTCCAGATCTGCACAGTAATCCAGTGTGAGAATGTACCTCTGTGCAGGAGCTTCCTGTATTAACCACTTCCAGACCGGACACTTTTACCCCCTTCCTGACCAGGGCAATTTTCAGCTTTCAGCGCTATCACACTTTGAATGACAATTGCGCTGTCATGCAACACTGTACTCATATGAATTTTTTACCATTTTTTTGAGACATATAAAGCTTTATTTTGGTGGTATTTATTCACCGCTGGGATTTTTATTTTTTTTGCTATGTAAATGAAAGCGTCCAAAAAAAATTTTTAAAAGTTTTTTTTTATAAAATTTTGCAAATAAATAATATTTCATCATAAATCTTTTCGAAAATTTATTCCGTTATCTTTTTAGTAAAAAAAAATATCCAAATTAGTTTAGAACCAAACATTATAATTTTTAAACTTTTTTTTTTACATTTTTATTTTTTTTATTATATTATTTTTTATTTAGTTATATTTTTTTTACATACTGTCACCCTAGTAGTACAGTGTCACCATGGTGACACTGTACTACTTGTGGGGGTGATGAAGATTTTTTAGGATGTAAAAGCAATCATTTCTCTCTCTCTCTGTGTGCATTCTTGCACTCATTGAGAAGTACTGAGTGAGCTGTGATTGGTCACAGCTTGTCACATGGTACAAGGCTGTTGTGAATAGCCTTGTACCATGTGACCTCTGTGATCATTCACAGATTTCACACGTAGTAAGCAATGATGTCACAAGTGACATCTAGCTTACTACTTTGCATGTGATCACTGATTGGCCAATCAGTGATCACATGATCGGGACCTCGTACAGAGATCCCGCCCGACGATCGGTGTTTCACTGTGTCCGGAGGACACAGCGGGCATCGGATCGTGGTGCTGCGCGCTCCGAGGGAGCGCGCACAAGCAGGGTGCGGGGAGGCCGTTTATAAACGGCCACTCGACTCTGTACTGCCACCGTCCGGCCATTTATATGCAACGGCCGGTCGGGAAGTGGTTAAAGACCGCTCATTGTGCTCTCTCCTCTTGTGCTGGGTGGCTGGTCTTGTCTCCGCCCCCTCCTGTAGTTTTCAGCAGGCAGCCAGTAGTGGGTGGGGTCTTCTGGGTCTCATCACAGGCTATGTCCAGAGCAGTGATGATGTCACAGCTACTTTTACAAAGTATTATCTGGGTTTATAAAAGCATTTAGTGGACATAAAGTGGATTTATATCTTTTGTGGCTATTTATGAATACATTTAAATGAAAGTGTTCCGTGCCTGGAGTTCAGCTTTACCCGCTTCCCAACCACCCTATAGCAGAAATACTGCTACAAGCCAGCACGGGTGCGCAAAATATATATGTGATTTTGCATTTTCTGGTAGGGGGTACACACCCTACCTGCGCCGCCACTCACGGCTGTCAATCACTGGGTCCTGGCCCTTGATTACCGAGGATCTCTGACGGGGAGGAGAACTGTTTTGCTTACTAACAGTTCTCCTCCCTGTCAGCTCGGGCGGCACACTGCTTTGGATGGCTGTGCACGGAGTTGTTGGTGGGGTTAGTACTGATTGGGGTAAACTACTGAGTTAATAGGAAGGGTTAAATAGGAACTTTTTTTTTTTTAAAGTGACATGTGCAGATCAAAGGTCATCCCTTTGACCTGCAGATAATAAAACTGACAAAATAATAAAAATGTTATTTTACATCTCTGACTTTTTTCTTTAAACATAAGAGATGCCGTAATTGTACGCTGCGGATGCATACTGTAGATGTGAGGCTGGTCTAGGTGCCTAGGCTAGCTCCCATAAAAGGAAGTGGACCACATACCAGGAATTACAGACAAAGTTACATTTTCAGGGTACTGATTATGTAAAATTAAGATATCGAAACTTTTCCTAGAAGATACCAAATCCTTTTTTTTTAAAATTCAATTCCAAATTGAAATGGTTTTAATCTCTTACATACACCCAGTGAAGTGACTGGCCACAGATGGAACAAATCCTCCTATATAAGTTGCACCTGTTTATCTATAGCCATCTTTCCCCTACATCCATTCAAAGTGTAGAATTTACACAGTATCTCAAAGCTCTGAAAAGCAGGGGGCGGAGAGCTGAAGGTACATCAATGAGGAGAGCTCTGAGAGCTGATTGGAGGGAAAGGACACACCCACCTCCACGCAGCACACAGGAACAGAGCTGAAGCTGTCAATCTGTTGGAGCTCCCTCCCTTTTCCCCATTTTTCTCTGTGTCAGGAAAACCGGTCAAAAGTGACTGAAGCTGATCGCAAAGGAAAGAGGTAGCAGAGAGAAATGACACTTGGTGCTCTGGATTGGAAGAAAGGACACACTATAGAAATGATTTGTTCATATTTTATTTCTGTGGTTTACAACCACTTTAAGTCCCCTTTTTACTCTGACTTTTAATGGTCCTCTCCTCTTGTTTGTTTTGCTGAGATGGGGAATGGTTCTAAAATCACACCCATTTTCATTACATTAAGGAGGAGCCCCTGCAAGCCGTTGACGTCAAGCCGCCAGATCACGGAGGTCCGGCGGCCACCCTATGGTACCAGCTGGTTAGTTCGTATTTCATGCATTTGTGATTATATTGCTCCTGTCTTACACTGCAACTTTTGTATTTATCCTTTTTTAACCATTGCAATTAAAGTACCATTGAAATACTACACTATGGGATTATCCCTATTCTTTGCTCTGCACCGAGCAATTTAATCCCCTAGCGATCCCCGGTGAACATCCCAGTGCCTGGAAGAGGCTGAACCACATATATTGGCTTGTTTAACATCCTGTTACCTAAGGAAGGCCACCCACCCCCAGGCTGCATCCCGGACCACCCTTAGAAGGGACCCGTGACTGATCTACATTATATGATACAACGCGCTTTTTATTAGCGCATCTGGTGAGTGCGCATTTTATATATTTATCGGCACACCCACCTGAGGACCATCTTCACACAGGGATTTAACTAAGTCACCTGGCGATCTGTTTATCAAGATGTAATGACATTTTATGATTAGAACGCATTTCACGCATATGTGTTTGTTATCAGTATTGTGACCCGGGTTTTACTCACCATTTTATGAATTTTATATGGTCACAACGCACCTATCACCAATGTGCGTGAACTTTATATGGTCAAAACGCACCCATCACCAATGTGCGTTTTTCATGTAATCAGTTTGTTGTTTGTGTATCACTGTATTTTTAATTATTTTTAGCGCTGCACTACCACTTTTTACTAGACTGTACTAGCCCTGCAGAGGCTGGGAGATGAGAAGGACCCCCAGAAAAAATATAGGAAGTCTCATTTACTCATTGGCAGGTCAGGCTGGTATTATTATTATTATACAGGATTTATATAGCGCCAACAGTTTGCTCAGCGCTTTACAATATAAAGGGAGACAATACAGCAACAATACAGTTGAATACAAGAGGATTAGGAGGGCCTGATCCTGGGAGCTTACAATCTAAAAGTAAACCATGCACCAGCCCCACACGGTGACCTGTGCAAAAGTCATTCTGAACACTGGGACAATTTATTGCCATGTTTTCCTTTTTTCTGTCCTTTCTGCATTTGGATCCTTGGTTTCCTCTGGTAGGTTAACTGGTTCCTGTCTAAATTGTCCCTAATATGTGTCTGCATGTACATAGGCATATGAGGTAGGGACCTTGGATTATAAACTTCTTGAAGGCAGGGATTGATAAGTACTTCTGGAGCTCAAATGAATAATAATGATCTCAGTCCTGATTGACCGTTTTTGTGAGCACACGGCACAGTTTATTCATAAAGATACCTCAAAAAAAGGTATCTAGCTCCTCCCAACGCATTTCGTCAAATCTGTCAGCAGGAGAGTCCGTGCCGACGTCAGATTGGGCGAAACGTTTTGGAAGGTGCTAGACGCTGTCATGTCACCACCCACGGTTGCCATGTTTACCGATCAGAACAAAGCGCTATAATTTTTAATGCATGTGAGAGTGTTTAACCATTTTTAATAAAGGTTATTTACCAGTTTTACACTGCTCAGAGCATCTCTGTTTTTCCTTTGTGTCTTCATACAAGGTCTCTAGAGGCTATTAGCAAACTCAGCAGTGGGATCCAATAAAGATAACATCACAAGCGTCCTCCACTATCCTTGCTCAGTATGAATGCTCAGGGACTGAAGATCACATATCTCCGGTAAGCTCTCACTTTTGGCACCAAGATGGAGAAAAGTCTGGTTGGGGAAGCACTTTTTACTATTCACAGTTCATACACAAAGGGATTTTTCTGCCTTTTAATGGACTTTATTGTGAATGGACACGGATATGCTTTATTGATAATTCATTGTGCACTGCATTTTGAGTATGACGTACATGCGCATGGGAGCAGCGCCGGTTTTTGCTTAATATTGATAAAGATAAAACGGTGTTACCTCTTCTTCCCCATCTTCATCCTCCACATCCAGGATCCCCGAGTCCTGTTCTGACATGGGGCTGGTACCATTCACTTCCAGGCTGGGGCACAGGTCTCTCTTATACCTCTTCCCCAGGCCTCCTCTGGACTGCACAGACAACATGTTGTCCATATTTCTCTGCTGCTGAGCCTAGAGAAAGGCAGACATGGATTATGGAACACGGCTAAAAGTCTCGCTCTCATATCACAGGCTACAACGTATTATATAACTTGCTCTGCAACTTTATCTCTACATACGGTAGGAGTACGGCAAAATAGGGGCTGCCACTCCCACCAGTGGGATGCAGCTCCTACATAGTCCAATCATCAGCATAGGAGTGTGTTCTGACCCAATAGAGCAGTTATGATCTGGCTGTAGTGTCTGGCAGGAAGGACAGGGTGCATATATAGTTACTTCATCTTCAAAAAGTCATTAAGCCTCTTTCTTAAAGCTACATTCTGATCCAGTCTGTGCATGTTGAGGAGAGTAACAAGGAAGCCTCAGTTGCGGGGCTGTCACCTAATCCTAGTTTCACCAAATATGCAAGCACTTGCTTGGAACATTCCGGATTGCATATTTGTTCCAGATTAGTAGTAGGTAGTGTAGCCCAGAGGGGATGCTGGTCTTAAAATACCACAGTATGGTCCAGAACCCCAACCTACTGATTTTATAATGGAGTAGTACCCAGTGCCAAATCAGCACCTCACTGGCTTCCAACTCTGCCCTTTCCTCTGCTTCCTGCCCCATGAAAAGAAATCCACATTTACACTACTTTTTTGAAATTATATATATATATATATATATATATATACACACACACATACATATATATATATATATATGTATGTATGTGTGTGTGTATATATATATATATATATATATATATAAAAATATATATCTTTAATTTATGCGCAAGTGCATCACTTGGGATTTCCTTTTACAGAACTATAGTCAGCTTGTTAAAAAAAAAATGCTGCTAGGCTTTTTTTTTTTTTTTTTTTTTTAACAGAACAGACTGTGCAGAGTGATTTTAAAGATTTCTTTTGAGTGTATATATGTGCATATAGAAGAGTTTTAGACTCTTATTTCAAGTGATTTACATGTTTATTCACTCTTCATACATTTATGTTTTAGCCAATAGAAAGCATTACAGGTTAAATTTAAAAATAAAAAAAAAAATTTGATTCATGCATATTCAGGCATTCCCATTCAAGTCTATAGGGCTAAAAATGCCCATTTCTGCCCCAAGAAGTAGCTCATGTATCTAGCATTGATTTACAGGCTCCTCGTAGGTGAACAGACAGAGAAATACATGGGATTTTAGATGTTGAGAGTTTAGGAGCTTCATGCATAAATAACTGGGGCCTAAAAGATTTGGAAGTAGTTGGTGACTGTGATGCTCTGAAATTGGCACTAAAATCCGAGATACGTAACCTCTCTAGCGGTCTGATTATGTCAGTATTTCTGTGCTCAAAGCGGTACATTTATTTGCATGGAAAATTGGCTTTTTTTTATTGTCGGCCTGTAATTTTTAGGAATAACTCAGTGAAATCTGTATCCGAACAAGAGTCTAGTAAACATCCCGGGTATGTTAAAATTTGAAACACGAAATCATAAATTATAATTTAATAAATAATCATAAAAAATAATAATAATAAATGTAATTCAATAATATAATCAAACCAAAAACACTGAAATGTGAAATAGAGCGCCAAGTTCGCACATCGCTGAGCAAAGTCGCAAAATCGTTTTCAGTGTCTGATGAGGAATGTCCCCCACGAATCATTATCACCCAATTCTGCAAGTGGTTCTGATTTACTATCGCTGTTCTCTAGCCGGTCTAAAACCGCTTTTGACCTAAAGGGACGCTTTTTGGACGTCATGGACGTTTCTCAGTTTCCAGGCAGAAAGAACAGTAAAAATGCAGGCAGGACGCCGGACAAAGCACTCGGGACAAAATGTATGTGAAATGGTTTGATACAGGAATGTTATACTATGTGATTTTAGTGTATTTAGTGAATGTCACTTTTTCACATTATTAAATTTCCCGACGTCGCAGGGAACGGAACCCGGAAGACAGATGCCGGCATCGGCCACAGGACATTGCCGGGGACGCTGCAGGGGGGACATCGCTTGTGGTGCTGAAACTTTACCCCAAGCTACACTCGGGAATACCTCCAGGGAGGTTCAGCTGACAGCGGGCTAAAGCTCCCTGTCGGCTGACGTCACAGAGGCGGTCCAGGCTGGAGAAAGATCGTGACCATATAGTTGGGATCCACCCAAGAGACTGGACCGACACCTGCCTCAGCCTGTCAGCAAGCCACTGAGAGCCTGAGCCAACTGGTCCCTCCCACTCCACAGCCCAGCTCTCCGGTGAGCGCTGAGGGTGCAGAGCAGAAAGTGGTGACAGTCACATTGCACTGATGCTGCCTCCACCTAGGTGTGATTTAAAAAAAAAAAAAAAAAGTATCTTTTAACTTAGCATCAATGGTCCGACTCTCACAAGACCAACTGCTAGCATTTTCTCCCAGGCTTCTTCAAGGTGCCAATCTTTGGCCATTTTGAATCGGCCATCTTCGGTCCCCACGGCATGCAGGGATAGTGCTGGAATGTCTATCCAACAAATGGTTCTGGCTACTCGATACTATCCAAAAATGTATTAGCTACATATTGAGGTCTAGTGGAAGGTTAGGCTTACCCTTTTCAGCTAAAAAGCGTTACTCATAGCTTCTTAGCAATAATGCATAAGCTGGCCCTTCCATTGGACCGCAATATGTAGCTAATAAAGTATTTACATTTTTGGATGTTACCGAGTAGTTGCCACCTTTTGTTGGATAGACGATGTGAGGAGTGTGATTTTCCTCCAGCCTGAGCTCTGGTAATCCAGTTGACAGTCCGGATGACTGAGCGCTGTTCTACTTGTGTATGTTACAGTTCTGGAATGTATACTGAGCTGTGCATGCGCAGTTCATGTCTCTTCTGCAATAAACAGCTTGCCTTCTCACTTTTTTTTTTTTTTTTACTTCTGCTTTAAGACACCAATGATAAAAGATGCCAGTATGCACAGTGCTGAAAGTATCACATCACTTACTGTATAGTGACCGGATATTACAGGCACAGGAGTTATATTCAGATAAAATGGGCAAGTCAAAAGAAACATAGTTAGGTCCATATATATATTTGGACACAGGCATAATTTTAATTTTTTTCAGGTATTTACCAAAACATATTAAAGCTATAGTTACAGTATATAATGGATATGGGCTGAAAGTGCACACTCTCAGGTTTAATTTGAGGGTATGTACATCCAGATTGGAGGAAGGGTTTAGGAATTAAGGCTCTTAAAGAGAAACCATCCCCCCTCTTCAAGGGACCAAAAGTAACTGGACAGTTGAATATAGTCATAAATAAAATGTTCATTTTTAATATTTTGTTGAGAATCCTTTACTGGCAATGACTGCCTGAAGTCTGGAACCCATGGACATGACCAAAGACTGGGTTTCCTCCTTTCTGATGCTTTGACTGAAGTCTGGAACCCATGGACATTACCAAAGACTGGGTTTCCTCCTTTCTGATGCTCTGCCAGGCTCTAACTGCAGCTGTCTTCAGTTGTTCTTTGTTTGTGGGTCTTTCTGCCTTTAGTTTTGCCTTCAGCAAGTGAAATGCATGCTCAATTGGGTCCAAATCAGGTGATTGACGCGACCATTGCAGAATGTTCCACTTATTGTCCTTTAAAAGCTCCTGGGTTGCTTTTGCAGTGTGTTTTGGATCATTGTCCATCTGTACTGTGAAGCCAGTCCAATCAACTTTGCTGCATTTGGCTGAATCTGGGCTGACAGTATATCTCTAAACATTGCAGAATTCATCCGGCTGCTTCGGTCTTCTGTCACATCATCAATAAACACCAATGACCCAGTGCCACTGGAAGCCATACCTGCCATTGCCATCACACTGCCTCCACCATGTTTTACAGATAACGTTGTGTGCTTTGGATCATGAGCCGTTCCAAGCCTTCGCCACACTTTTTTCTTCCCGTCATTCTGGTACAGATTCATCTCAGCTTCATCTGTCCAAAGAATGCTTTTGCAGAAAGGGTCTGTCTTTTTAACATGTATTTTTGGCAAAGTCTAATCTGGCTTTTCTATTCTTCAGGCTTATGAATGGTTTGCACCTTGTGGTAAACCCTCTATATTTGCTCTCGTGAAGTCTTCTCTTGATTTTAGACTTTGACAATGATACGCCCACCTCCTGGAGATTGTCCCTCACTTGTCTGAATGCTGTGAATGGGTTTTTCTTTACCATAGAGAGGATCCTGCGATCATCCACCACTGTTGTCTTTTATATGTTGCTGAGCTCACCAGTGCGTTCTTTCCTCAGAATATACCAAACTGTTGATTTGGCCGCTCCTAATGTTGCTGCGATCTCTCTGATGGATTTGTTTCATTTTTGAAGCCTTACAATGACCTGTTTCACTTGCATGGACAGCTCCTTTGAATGCACGATGTAGGTTCACAGCAATGGATTCCAAATACCACACTTAGAATCAACACCAGACCTTTTACCTGCTTAATTGATGAAGAAATAACAAAGACATAGCCCACACCTGGCCATGAAACAGCTTTTGATTCAACTGTTCAATTACTTTTGGTCCCCTAAAAAAGGAGGGATGGCTACTCTTAAGAGCTATAATTCCTAAACCCTTCCTCCAATTTGGATGTACATACCCTCAAATTAAACCTGAGAGTGTGCACTTTCAGCCCCAATCCATTATATAACTATAGCTTGAATATGTTTTGGTAAATATCTGAAAAACACTAAAATTGTACCCGTGTCCAAATATATATGGAGCTAACTGTAGTTCTGCCACAATGGGTAAGATCACAGCGGGGAGAAAGCACCAGACAACTCTAGTTAAAGTTGAGCTTCATTCTCTCACAATCAACATTGACTATTCTGTATCCTTCTGCTGCTAGTATTGGTACAGAGATCAGAAAGTATATCATATTTACTTGTTTAAACTGTTTATTACATTTATTCAGTTACTTCCTGGTTTCCAGGTGGCAAATGATGTCACACATCCCAGGAGGCTTCATGAGGGGTTTTCTCAGCTAATCGCATCCTCCTACCTGCATGCCTGAGCTAAGAGCAGATGGAGTCCAGGAAGTAAAAGCTACATGAATCGTCTGCCCTTACTCAAGATGGTCACGGCCAGAAATGCTTGGGAGTGTTTTTCTAAGTGATTTCTCAGCAAGAATAAAGCAAGAAGACATGGATGGATGGCGAGTTTGCTTTAAATATTAAAAAAACTTTTGGATTGTGGTGCTCAGATGCAGTGTAGTTCCATTTTAAAGGAAGCATCGCACTCCAGGAGCAGAAATGTAATGTTTCCACTTTTTGTTTATTTGCTTATGTGTTTTTCACAACACTACTAGTGATTTCAGCATTATATTGTTCGATTACTTTATGATATAAAAACACTATAAATACCTTTTTCACCCTTTTTTTTTAAGAGGTGATCACATACCCTCTTGATCTCAGCTGCAGAAGCATTTTAGAGAGCTGGGGGAGGAGAAACAGCAGTACAATGGTCTCTCTATTTTTCCATTTACTTATATTCTTGCTTGATTACTATATATAGTTTTTGTTGATTTTAAGACTTAACATTTGATAACTGTTTTTTTTTTTTTTTTTGCACTTATGGTAACACTGTGTGCGGGTTCCGCCTGTGTTGCCTACGGGTTTTCCCCTCTTGAGGGTTAACATGATTAAGCAGCACGCACACCTGTGACTTTAGAGGTGTATATAAAAGACAAAATTAAGTGCTGAATTTATGTTATGAATACGCGGTACGGAGGGTGAAAGGCATCAACATCTCTTCTGAGTGTCCTTTTATCTGTGCGCTAACAGCTTTTTGTTAATATATTGTTGAATATATTTAAATCATCACGTCACATGCAGACATTCTCTTCTGTTGTTACACTGGTCTTTCTAGGGAATAGCTGTGCGGGTTGGAGACGTCGTGTGAGCACAAATCTGATAATTGGAGGAGAGCAGAGTAAGTTCCCAGCACAGCTAGAGAACTGACCACGCTGTGCTCTCGTGCTTAGTATGCAGGGACTGACAGGAACACCAGGGATTTCACAAAAAGGAAGCAATACAAGGAGAACAGGAGACTTTTTCATACCAGTACATGGTACAGCAGGCACATATCTAGTTCCCTGGTCTCCTCCTCCCATGCCCATCTCCAGGACTTCTCCAGGGCTTCCCCCATCCTCTGGAACTCACTACCCCAATCCATCAGACTGTCACCTACCCTCCTCACCTTTAGGCGCACCCTGAAAACCCATCTCTTCAGGGAAGCCTACCCCACCCTCACCTAATTGCCGATCCCCTCCACTCTTCCTACCACTCCATCCCCCACAGCTATTTTCTCCTGTACCACTCTCCACTCCCTCCTAGACTGTAAGCTCCAAGGAGCAGGGCCCTCGAACCCTTCGTGTATCGCATTGTATTGTTACTGTACTGTCTCATGTACTGTCTCCCATTATAATGTACAGTGCTGAGCAAACTGTTGGCGCTATATAAATTCTGTATAATAATAATGTAGGCAGCACAGTGGCTAAGTGGTTAGCACTTCTGCCAGGCAGTACTAGGGTCGTTGGTTCGAATCCCAACCATGGCACCACCTGCCTGGAGTTTGCATGTTCTCCCTGCGTCTGCGTGGGTTTCCTCCCACATTCCAAAGACATGCTGGTAGGTTCATTGGCTTCTGTCTAAACTGTCCCTAGTATGTGTATGTATGAATGTGAGTTAGGGACCTTAGATTGTACGCCCCTTGAGGGTTAGGGACTGATGTGAATGTACAATATATATGTAAATTGACGGTGCTATAGAAGTACCTGAAATAAATAAATAATGGAACGCTGGAGTAACATTCTTTAAGTTGTTTGCCTGGAGTTCGGCTTTAATAGTTTATGCGAAGAGTTCTAAACCGTTCTGCCAATGGAAACGTTATTTAAACATTTTCTGAAAACACTGGACTGGAGTTCCAACTGAAATAAACCCAAATTTGTCTGTAAAGACTTAGCCCTGGAATGACCCAGTATGGGAGACGGGCTCTAAGTTACACTAAATAAATTCTGCCTTTTTCTAAGCTGGGCCTGTAGCTGAGGCCAGGCAGGTGTACTATCCAGAGACCTCTGAGGACAAGGGGGGTGGGGAGCGATCTGTCTGGATGGCGCTTGTAAAGTGCTGTACCCCCCCTCCCACAGGCAAATGCCAAGAAACCTTTTAACCTGAACAAAGGGCAAACGTGCTGTGTGAAGCTCATGACAGGTCGTGTAAAAAGAGCTCAGACTGAGAACAATTACTGCAGAAAAGGTCCAGACTGCAGGCCTGCAGCCCTCCATGGGGGGAGAGAAGGAGATCAAAGCTCGCAGAAATGCACAGCCCACTGCCGTAGACAGACGAGGCCTGGCCTGGAATGGCTCCCTTGTGTTTCTGGACTTGCCATGAAAGTTTGAAGACGGGAAAAAAAAATAATAAAAAATTACTAAAATTCCTACACACACCAGATCCTCCCCGAAACCAGACAATGCCATGTTATGGACAGAAGATATAAACTGTATATTTCATCAATAAAAGTAGGGTGAACCTGTGAGTGTAACAAAGACACATAAAACAGGGCAAGAAAGTTAAAGACACACATCTTTTACAAAAAAAAGTAATAAAGGCAGCAAGGCTGATCTTATCGTCCTCATGCATTTACTAATTTTTTTTTTTTATTATTTAAAGGAGAAGTTCACCATTGGAACATGTCCATTATGATAGGCTTACCTGGACACAGAGCCCACCAGCGCAGTGCTGTCATGGCTTCCAGGTGCATCCATCTTCACCCAGTCTTCCTTCCGGGTTCGGAAGTATGAACAGCTGTATGATAGGCTGGGGCCATGATGACGTCACTCCCATGCATGCAGAAGCCTAGACCTCGGTACAAAGGTCTGAAGGTACGGTATGAGTATGCCAGCCCTTCAGAGCACATGCGCCGGTGATGTCACTGCCGGCTACACAGGTAAATATCTCCTAAACATTTATGGTACCTACCAGGGGTGGACTGACAACTCATGGGGCCCCCGGGCAATAGGGGATTATGGGGCCCCTGTGTCCTTACCCAAACTCAAAAAAGCCTATGCAAAAAGGTACCAGGGGCATCTCATGGGGCCCTCTACTGACCCCGGGCAGTGCCCGAGTTTCCAAATGGTCAGTCCGCCCCTGGTACCTACAGATAGGCCCTATTATAGACTTACCTTATTTATTCAGAAATTTATTTCAGTTACTTAAATAGCGCCGTCAATTTACACAGCACTTTACATACATATTGTATATTCACATCAGCACAAGGTAAGAGTGCACTGTGATGTAAGAAAGGGTGGGGGGCTTGACATTATTATTATTTCAGGTACTTGCATAGTGCTGTCAATTTACGCAGCACTTTACATATATATTGTACATTCACATCAGTCCCTAACCCTCAAGGGGTGTACAATCTAAGGTCCCTAACTCACATTCATACATACACATACTAGGGACAATTTAGACAGGAGCCAATTCACCTACCAGCATGTCTTTGGAATGTGGGAGGAAACCGGAGTACCTGGAGGAAACCCACGCAGGCACAGGGAGAACATGCAAACTCCAGGCAGGTGGTGCTGTGGTTGGGATTCGAACCAATGACCCTAGTACTGCCAGGCGGAAGTGCAAACCATTTAGCCACTGTGAGCTGACTTTACTTAAACTCCTATTGAGCCGGCCCTCTGTTTCCTCTTGTACCAAACTGTATTGTAACTGTAATGTCTACCTTCATTTTGTAAAGCGCTGCGAAAATTGTAGGCGCTATATAAATCCTGTATAACAACTCTTAGACAGTTTACACAGACCCTGAAATTGGAATTAAACTCCACAAAATACCTCCATCTTCTGGAAATGTGAGATTACACCCCTCACTGGTCATCTTCTCCCCAGGCGCCAGGTTTTCAGCCTCTTGATTAGCCAGAGAGGGAGTCAGCCTTTCCTACACAACAGGAGCCAGTCTTGCAGGCTCTTCATATCTACTCAGGGATGTTGAATTTGTAATGCCCGAGACATGTAGTTCCGGGCATCGGGCAGGTAGCTTTTTTTCAACCTTTAGCCCTGCTGAGCAAGCAGCAGGGCTCACCTGTCAGGTGGGAGCATTCGGGCAGCAGCGCTGCTGCCTGATTCCTTTCACAGAGCCCACAGTGCCAGCCTCCGCCCTCCCACGTGTGTGAACCTCCCCCCTGCTCATCAAGTCTCCCGGGCTCTGCTTGCCCATCTGTGGGCCCAGGACTGGCTCAGTGTGCGCCGGTGGATAGAGGGGAGGGAGGAGAGCGAATACGCCCCCTCCCCTCCTTGTCCTGATCTGGCAGTGACTGACGTCACTTCCAGGTCCCCATTCACAGATTCCCAAAAAGGATGTAATGCAGTGTGATGTACACTGCATTACATTCAGGGGAGTACAGGTGAAACATGCATATCTCATTAAAGAGAACTTGTCACCAAAAAATCATTACATAGGGGACCTGTTGTCCCCTATGTGAAAAAAAAAAAAAGTTAAGTAGAAAAAAAAACAAAAAACGTTTTAATAGTAAAAAAATTCAAAGTTACACCCAAGCACATAACATCCCCTCAAAGCCGAAAGATCCTGTGTAAATTCTTCACTTTGCATGGATGTAGGCGAAAGATGGCTGTAGTTTCCTCCAATCAGCTCTCAGAGCTCTGCGCGCTGAGCTCTGCAGTGTGTAATTTCAGATATCCACCCCCTGCTTTCTGGAAACTCACACACATACTCTGGACTTTGAACGGCTGCAGAGAAGAGAAGGCTGCAGATAAACCAGTACAACTTATGTAGGAGGATTTGTTTCATCTCTGTGTATCACCTGAGGCCAGTCACTTCACTTGGTATATGCCCAAAAGCTTACAACTCCCAGCTGCATAAGGGGCTCCTTAGGGCCATTTCACACTAGGGCACACAGCTGCCAGAGGGCTTTACCTGTCCGGCAGTCCTCTGCTCCCAACTACACTAGGGGGCAGTGTGGTATGCAATTCAGCGCACAAGCTTCCCTTTTTTTCCTGTTTTTGACAAACTTTATTTGAAGTGTACATGTCATACATGGCACTGTACAGCAGTGTGATGTGCTGTGCTACTGTACAGTGCCAAGCGATCCTGTACAGTGCGCTGCGATAAAATGCACCATGTCTGCATTACAGAGCAGCTCCAGACTGCATTGCAGTGTGAAAGGGACGCACAGTAAACATTTGTTTTCAGTGTGTCCTTGTGGTGACAGGCGTTTTACAATGCAGTAAATGAAAAGTGATGTGGGAGTCTGAGCCTTAAGGGGACACTGTACCTCCATATGCAAAAGTGCTTTTAAGGTGGTGCACTACTCTATTAGCGCACTTTACTTGAGTGACTGTGAACTGGTTTTTTTTTTTTTTTTTTGCTTTTAATAAAGATTATAGTGGTTTTTGCAGCATTACAGTATTTGAGTGGAGGGGCCCTGGAGGATGTTTGACACTGGAAAGCTAATATCCAGGAACCATTGAGGAGGAATGAGGGAGAGCAGCGGAGCCTTTGGAGTGAACCCATTAAAGGGGAATGCACATCTGACTTATTTTTAGGCAAATAGGTTACATAGTTAGTCTGGCTGAAAAAGGACAAAAGTCCATCCAGTTCAACCAGTAAAAAAAAAAAAAAAGTTATAATCCTACACCCACAGTTGATCCAGAGGAAGGCAAAAAGAAAGACACCCAGCAAAGCATGATCCAATTTGCTCCTGCAGGGGAAAAAATTCCTTCCTGATCCCCAGAGAGGCAATCAGATATTCCCTGGATCAACGTTACCTCTAAATGTTATATCCAGTTATATTCTGTGTATCCAAGAAAAAATCCAGGACTTTCCTACAGCAATCCACTGAGCTGGCCACAACCAACTCTTGAGGGAGTCTCTTCCACATTTTCACAGCTCTTACTGTGAAGAAACCTTTCCGTGTTTGGAGATTACATTTCTTTTCCTCCAGATGTAAAGAGCGCCCCCTTGTCCTCTGTGATGACCTCAGGGTGAATAACTCTACACCGAGTTCACTATATGAACCACTGATGGATTTAGGTCCATTCATTAAGGTGAGAGTGAAGTGTGAATGGTGGTGGGACCCTCTGCACTTTATCTATTTGCTTTGAGGAGGCCTGAAGATTGTACTAAGTACAGAACCTGAAACACAATAATGGAACTCTATTATTGGACATTGTGTTTTCATTCACCAGAAGTTCATATGTTATTTATTTTTGTTGTTTATATTGTGTATTTGTTTTGTAAGACACTTATTATCCACTTCCAGACTGACTATCCGAAACGTACTGAAGATGGGCAGCTGCTGTAGGCAAAGTGATATACCTGTAAGTTGCTGCCTACTTCCAGGCGCACACATGCCCGCCCCCGGGGCTGCCACCCGCTGCAAATATACTGAATATATACAGCGGGAGCCTGTCAGCAAGTCCCGGCCAATGACTCACAGCCGGGATCTGCTGATCGGCTTTGTACAATCACAGCCCAGAGCTCTGTGTTGACAATCAACACAGAGCTTGGTTCAGAGTGAACGATCTGTTTCTCATCTCTGCAAAGCAGGGATGAAAAACTAAGAGATCATTAGTAAAAGATGTTAACCTCTTCCCAGCCAGTGTTATTAGTACAGTGACAGTGTAGATCACTGATCACCGTAATAATAACACTGGTGATGTCAGTGGCAGTTAATCAGTTCCCCCCCAGCGTGGTAGTCTAACACACTGAAAGGACTGTGCAGACGACCCCGTTAGACTACTTTTTTCAGTAAAACTTCTGTCACCACATCAGGTGCGACTGGTTCATACTACATGCATTCCAGTATGGTTTTTTTTTCTGCATACAAAATGCACAGAAAGAAAGTTACATGGTTGCCAATGGCATGTTCACACCATTGTTTGCAGTACTATTAAATTCCGATTCCAGGGAAAAAAAAAAGTAGATTGTGCTGCATTTTTCCTGCACAGAACTGCCGTAAAATGAGTGGTGCACCGAAATGAAAATTCTGGTGCCAAAACCGTTACCGAAAATTTAGAATGCATGTTACAAAAAAACGAACTGAAACGTCTCCGTATGTGGGGGGTGGGGAGGCACCAATGTTTTTTTTTCTACTTTCATGTATATTTTTATTTTATTTTTAACTTATGATTTTATTGACCAATAGTCCCCTATGTGATAGCATATGAGTGACAGGTCCTCTTTGTAGGGGGAGGGGAGAGGAGCAGGGTATACAGTGAGGGAGCAGTATATACAGAGAGGCTCCCTCACTTGCTGTCACTATATGTTGGTGCCGATTTTTAAATGCAATTGCCGGCTTTTTTTTTTTCTTCTTCTTTTTCTCTATAGCTCACAGAATTAGCTGTCACTTTCCCCGGAGCTAAAGGAAACTTTATCTCAAAGAAACTAAAAGGAAACATTGTTTCTTTTAGCTGGGGGGAAAGTGACAGCTAATTCTCTGAACTATAGTGAAGAAAAAAAAAAAAGGCCGGTAATTACATTTAACAACCTGCACCGACCTATAGTAACAGCCAATCACTGTACACACTGCTCCTCTCCTGCCTTTCTCAGCCCCCCTCCTCACATCTGCAGTACACACAGTCCCCTGTATCAGCACCTGCATCGGCTAAATGTTTCCTATCAGCAGAATGCCGATGGGGCTATTTTCGGCCGATATGTTTCGGTGGCCGAAATTTCAAAAATGCACCGGAACGCATCACAAATGCACTGGACCCCAAATGACCCAAAAAAGGAAGGGAAAAAAAAAAAAAAAAGCATCTGGAATGCGTCAAAACCATGTCAAGCGCGCATTCAGAAAAGCATCTAGACCTTACTGTTAAAGCAGTAAGAATGTGGAACTCCCTTCCAGAGTTGGTGGTGTAGATAAAATGAAAAAAAATTATTTGAATGGGCTGATGTGCCGTGTTTCCCGCAGGAAAAAACGTGCATGCATCTTTTTAAACACGAGGCCGAGAGACACTGCATGGTCTTTTTGACCATGTGGTGTCCCTGCAATTCCCGCACCTGCAAACGCCCTGCAGGCTGAGATACAGGGGGATGCCTTTCAGAATGAATGGCAGCCATGCGCATCTCTCTTGGCCGCAGGTGTGAAGACAAATGCGTGTCCCGCACCCGCAACCAGCCCACAAGTGTGAACCTAGCTAAGGATCGTGAAAGTGGGGCGTTGGAAGCCATGTGGGGTTTGAAGGTCATAGAGATGAGATCCCAGGGGAAAGCACTACCTAGGGCCTTCTAAATGCCAATTTCCAGCCACGGCTGAAACAAGAAAAAAAAAAAAAAGAGAAAAGAGACAGGATACATAAGCCTCGTGTATTACCATAAAAAAAATGTATTGGATAAAAAGAATTCCAATATACACACAAAGGTACGTATAATCAGGCACATCAATCCAATCCAGGATCTGATTGGCTCTGATGAAGAGGGCTCTGCCCTTGAAACGTGTAAGCCTTACTCACAGGTTATGGACGTTCTGAGAATTTTGCTATTGGATTCAATAGTGGATGTGCCTGATTATCAATATAACTCCAATATGTTAAATAAATATCTCTAAACAAATATACATATAATGAACCCACAAATTATATATAATAAATGAACCAAAAATATCCAAAAAATTTAAAATAAATTAAAATAAAATTATTGATAATAAAAAAACAAAAAAATTATTATCACAATTATAAGTCACTCATGTCCAAAATAAAGTCACTCCAATCTTTGTTTCCAATAATGCAAATGTTCAGATCCTTTGGTATCGAGCCCTCCCAATGGCTCCCAAAAGGAAAGTATGTACCCCAAAAAAAGAGAAAACTCATATAGTGCATTAACTTAATAAATTCAATACACATACCCATATATCAAATGCACTGTGCAACTTCAGAAAAACGTGATAAAGTAAAAAATGTGAACACAATGTAAAAACCGTGATAGTGTGTCAAAAAATTTAAAATAAAATAAAATTATTGATAATAAAAAAACAAAAAAATTATTATGAAAATTATAAGTCACTCGTGTCCAAAATAAAGTCACTCCAATCTTTGTTTCCAATAATGCAAATTTTCAGATCCTTTGGTATCGAGCCCTCCCAATGGCTCCCAAAAGGAAAGTATGTACCCCAAAAAAAGAGAAAACTCATATAGTGCATTAACTTAATAAATTCAATATCATACCCATATACCATATACACTGTGCAACTTCAGAAAAATGTGATAAAGTAAAACATGTGAACACAGTGTAAAAACCGTGATAGTGTGTCACTCTGTGACACGAGTGACTTATAATTTTGATAATTGTTTTGTTTATTATCAATAATTTTTTTATTTTATTAATTTTGTGGATATTTTTGGGTTCATTTATTATATATAATTTTTGGGTTCATTATATGTATATTTGTTTACCGTATTGTTCGCCGTATAAGACGCACCTGACCATAAGACGCACCTAGGTTTTAGAGGCAGAAAACAGGAAAAAAAAATTCTGAACTAATGGACTGCAGACACAGTACAGGAGATGACCAGAGACTGCGGACAGTACAAGGATGATCAGAGACTGCGGACAGCACAGGGATGACCAGAGACTGCAGACACAGTACAGGAGATGACCAGAGACTGCGGACAGCACAAGGATGATCAGAGACTGCGGACAGCACAGGGATGACCAGAGACTGCGGACAGCACAGGGATGACCAGAAACTGCGGACAGCAGAGGGATGACCAGAAACTGCGGACAGCACAGGGATGACCAGAGACTGCGGACAGCACAGGGATGACCAGAGACTGCGGACAGCACAGGGATGACCAGAGACTGCGGACAGCACAGGGATGACCAGAGACTGCGGACAGCACAGGGATGACCAGAGACTGCGGACAGCACAGGGATGACCAGAGACTGCGGACAGCACAGGGATGACCAGAGACTGCGGACAGTACAGATGAATCCTGACCTTTGGGGAGGGGGGGGGAGCAGGTACCTGAATTTGACAGGTACCCGCTCTTACTTCCGCAGTTGTTCTTTGATCTTACCTGTTCCTCAATCCAGCCGCGCGCTGTCTTCCCGGCTTCTGTAATGGCGCTAGGCATGACAGCCGGGTGCCCAGTGCGCATGAGCGAGAAGCACTTGCGCTTTGTGATTGGTCCAGCGGCTTCTGGGATCTGTCATGTGTCCCAGGTACCGCCTTACCATTCACAAAAAGCACCGCTTCTTGCGCATGCGCACTTGGCACCCGGCTGTCATGCCCAGTGCCCACACTACAAAAGCCGGGAAGACAGCGCGCCGCTGGATAGAGGAACAGGTAAGGTCCCGCTGCAGAGCTGAGTGGCCGGCCCGGTATTCTGACACGGCCGCGGTGGAAATACCGGACCGGCCGCTCCATATTCGCCTTATAAGACGCACTGACATTTCCCCCCCAGTTTTGGGGAAGAAAAAGTGCGTCTTATACGGCGAAAAATACGGTATTTATTTAGGGATATTTATTTAACATATTGGAGTTATATTGTTGGTTTGCACTTTCAAGGGTGAAAGTTAGATCTTATATGCTAGAGGGTGTAGTTGTAATATATAATTTTGTTTGATACTTTTTTGATTGATACTGTAGTTATAGAATTATTGATGTGCCTGTCTGGATTATTGATACTTACTGTCTGGATATCTGTCTGCCTCCTGCTGTACCACAAAGCCCAGGTTCGCACTGATGCGGTGCGGAATTCGCAGCGTTTTCTGTGCGAATTCCGCACCGCATCAGAATCGCACCCCGTTCATGCGAACCGCTGTGGGTGTGTATATTAACAACACCCCGAAAGCAGTCCACAAACTGCAGTGAGATGTGCAGAATCGGATCGCATAGGTGTGAATACCCATGCAATCTGATTCTAGTGCAGACCCAAAAAAGGGTCCTGCACCTTTTTAGTGCGGTGCGATTAGAGCCATACAAAATGTATGGCTCCGATCGCACTGCGCACAATCCGCATGTGATTTGCATAGGAATGCAGTGCGGTTCCTGTATGAATCACATGCGATATACCGCACCGCATATATGTGAACCCGGGCTCAAATATCTCTCAAGGAGCAGGCTTGTGCCACTGGCTGGTCAACGCAAAACGTGCGGATTGTTCCCGATCGGATTGCTATTACTTTGTGGAACGTTTCGCCAAATGGTTCACAAAATATCGCGGTTTTTGTGGTGAACTTTGTCCCATAGGAATGAATGGAGCAACTAGAGTGAGAACTGACAAAGCTACAGTGTGGAAGGAAAAATCAGAACACGATTTCTAAACTGCCATCACTCCCTCATTTTCAAGCCCACCTACACATATCAACTATCAAAACGTTCAGCTAACCCTGCTGTCACTAAACATGTTCACGGCTAAGCCATAGTCCTGATAGTTTTCACAATATGACCATTTGTTTGCAACTCACGCCGCCCATTGACTCTCATTGAATCTCCACTCTAGACACTTGAAATTTGAAGGGACATTTCTAAACTACAACCGTTTGAAGATGGCAATCGCCAGTGAACTGAGCAAGTAGGAGCAGTTTGTTTATAAAAGCTCCTCTCAGCTTGCTGTGAGTGAGTTGCCATAGCAACCGAAGGTGAGTCAGCAGGCAGCAGCAGAGTGACCAAAGCTAGACTGTGAGCTGCAAAATAAAAGTTGAAATGCATTTCTCACTCTATCAGGCTTGCCATGGGCACTTTTTAAATTTGATCAATCACTTGGTTAGTGTAATGTTTACTATCTTTACTCACTCCAAACACTCCACACAGTTACTCTGCCAAGTCCAATCTTTTCACAGTTACTCCAGCCACTCCAACCACACAACAGTTACTCCACCCACACAATAATTACTCCAGCCACTCCAACCACACAACAGTTACTCCAGCCACTCCAACCACACAATAATTACTCCAGCCACTCCAACCACACAATAATTACTCCAGCCACTCCAACCACACAATAATTACTCCAGCCACTCCAACCACACAATAATTACTCCAGCCACTCCAACCACACAATAATTACTCCAGCCACTCCAACCACACAATAATTACTCCAGCCACTCCAACCACACAATAATTACTCCAGCCACTCCAACCACACAATAATTACTCCAGCCACTCCAACCACACAACAGTTACTCCAGCCACTCCAACCACACAATAATTACTCCAGCCACTCCAACCACACAATAATTACTCCAGCCACTCCAACCACACAATAGTTACTCCAGCCACTCCAACCACACAATAGTTACTCCAGCCACTCCAACCACACAACAGTTACTCCAGCCACTCCAACCACACAACAGTTACTCCAGCCACTCCAACCACACAACAGTTACTCCAGCCACTCCAACCACACAATAATTACTCCAGCCACTCCAACCACACAATAGTTACTCCAGCCACTCCAACCACACAACAGTTACTCCAGCCACTCCAACCACACAATAGTTACTCCAGCCACTCCAACCACACAACAGTTACTCCAGCCACTCCAACCACACAACAGTTACTCCAGCCACTCCAACCACACAATAATTACTCCAGCCACTCCAACCACACAATAGTTACTCCAGCCACTCCAACCACACAACAGTTACTCCAGCCACTCCAACCACACAATAGTTACTCCAGCCACTCCAACCACACAACAGTTACTCCAGCCACTCCAACCACACAATAGTTACTCCAGCCACTCCAACCACACAATAGTTACTCCAGCCACTCCAACCACACAACAGTTACTCCAGCCACTCCAACCACACAATAATTACTCCAGCCACTCCAACCATACAACAGTTACTCCAGCCACTCCAACCACACAATAGTTACTCCAGCCACTCCAACCACACAATAGTTACTCCAGCCACTCCAACCACACAACAGTTACTCCAGCCACTCCAACCACACAACAATTACTCCAGCCACTCCAACCACACAACAGTTACTCCAGCCACTCCAACCACACAATAGTTACTCCAGCCACTCCAACCACACAACAGTTACTCCAGCCACTCCAACCACACAATAGTTACTCCAGCCACTCCAACCACACAACAGTTACTCCAGCCACTCCAACCACACAACAGTTACTCCAGCCACTCCAACCACACAACAGTTACTCCAGCCACTCCAACCACACAATAATTACTCCAGCCACTCCAACCACACAATAATTACTCCAGCCACTCCAACCATACAACAGTTACTCCAGCCACTCCAACCACACAATAGTTACTCCAGCCACTCCAACCACACAATAGTTACTCCAGCCACTCCAACCATACAACAGTTACTCCAGCCACTCCAACCACACAACAGTTATTCAAGCCACTCCACCCAGTTACTCCGCCCACTCCACCCAGTTACTCCGCCCACTCCACCCAGTTACTCCACCCACTCCACCCAGTTACTCCGCCCACTCCAGTTGTAGACTACTGGTGGAGGCAAGAACACTTCACACAATTTCCCCAGAAATTGTACCTTTTCTAGTTTTTATTATTATTATACAGGATTTATATATTGCTATTATTATACAGGTTTTATTATTTTTATTATTATACAGGTTTTATTATTTTTATTATTATACAGGATTTATCATTACTATTATTGTTATTATTATACAGGATTTATTATTATTATTATTATTATAATTATTATAATACAGGATTTATATATTATTATTATACAGGATTTATTATTATTATACAGGATTTATATATTGCTATTATTATACAGGATTTATTATTACTATTATTATTATACAGGATTTATTATTATTAATATTATTATTATACAGGATTTATATGGCGCCAACAGTTTGCTCAGCGCTTTACAATATAACGGGAGACAGTACAGCAACAATACAGTTCAATACAAGAGGGATAGGAGGGCCTGATCCTGGGAGCTCACAATCTAGGAGATTATGTACAAATCTTTTGTTCCAAGCATGTTTTACAAAAGTGACTTCAGCTTTCCAAGGTTTACCCTTTGCACTGAAATCAGTTTATAATCAGAAGACTATGATAGCGTCAGGCAGATTGGGAGGTATACTGTCCACACTACCCCTATGACGGCTGGAATGTCTCTGTCCTCTGCAGGTATTGACAGTCATGCTGTGTGATGACAGAGGCGGTCACTGGGTGCCTTGTGTGTACACAGCCTGGCTGTACGGCTCTTCATCACTCTGACATCTCGCAGCAAACCAAATGCTCCCTCCCTAGCAAAAAAATAAACCCAGGCTGACCCCAGCAAAGGGAAGGCATTACTGCAAGCAGCCGACTGACATACATATAAAGAGGAAACCCAACCACAGAGAACGTCACCTCAAACACAACCAGTCTGCGACACCAAATGACGTAGGAACCCTGGATTAAGGGCTCAGATCTCTCTGTTTTTCTGCCCCGCACTGCTGTTCCTTTTCCGTCTGTATCAACAAATGTTTTTTTTTTAACCACTTTATGTCCAGACACTTTTACCCCCTTCCTGTCCAGTCCAACTTTCAGCGCTGTCAGAGTTTGAATGACAATTGCACGGTCATGCAACACTGTACCCATATGAATTTTTTTGAGACAGATAAATCTTTATTTTGGTGGTATTTATTCACCACTGGGATTTTTTTTTTGCTATATAAATGAAAAAGTCCAAAAATTTTGAAAAAAAAAAGTGTTTTTCTTATAAAATTTTACAAATAAATAATCTTCCTTCATAACTCTTGGCCAAACTGTATTCAGCTATCTTTTTAGTAAAAAAAAATAACCCAAATTAGTTTATAACCAAAAATTATAATTTTTCAACATTTTTAGAATATTTATGCTTTTTTATATTATGTATGCTTTTTTTTTTTTAACATACTGTCACCCTAGTGACACTGTACTATTTGTGGGGGGTGATGAAGATTTTTTTTCTTACACTGATTGCTTTTACACCCATAAAGGCTGTAAAAGCAATCACTTCTTCTCTCTGGCTGCATTCTTGCAGCCATTGAGAACTACTGTGAGAGCTGTGATTGGTCACAGCTTGTCACATGGTACAAGGCTGTTGTGAATAGCCCTGTACCATGTGATCTCTGTGATCATTCAAAGATTTCACTAGTAGTAAGCAGTGATGTCAGAAATTACATCTTGCTTACTACTATTCATGTGATCACTGATTGGCCAATCATTGGCGATCGCGGTGCCATGCGCTCCCAGGAAGCACACACAGGCTGAAATGCAGCCACTGTTTATGAACTGCACTGCTCCCGTCCAGCCGTTTATGTACATGGGCCGGAAAGGAAGTAGTTAAAAGGTGTTTATTTAGTTTTAAAGTTGTTATAAAGGCTCAAGAGTTTTTTTTACCTTCATGCATTCTACACCTTCTGTGTGCAGCAGTAAATCTAAAGCCAAACTCCATTTGTTGAAAAACAAAAATTTGTTTACTGTATCAAAATCTGCTAGTCCATCTAATACATCCCCCTCCCCCCCCCAGACTGACAATGCTGCTGTCCGAAGGTGCTCCCTGTGCTTCTTCATCCAGAGTAGTGGCGCTCTAATACAGGAGGTGTGTTATTTCCCAGATCACCAAATTAAAACAGATTGGAAAAGCCTAAAAAAAAGAAAAAACTAATGCAGCCACCACATCTAATGATTGGTAAGCTGCAATATAATACATTTTTTGTTTTGAGTTTAATACCAAATATAAAGAATAAGTTCATCTTTAAGAGTGGCCTACGACTTGTCGTTCCCAATGAACTGTGAGGGCGCTGGTGAGCGCTCTTGTAGTTCATTGATCTTCCTGCAATTCATTTACTGTCTGCCCATGTACATGGTACAGTCCAACAGCTCTTTGAGAGTTTGCAGGATCTGCTGATTGCAGGTGCAATGCTTTACAGGCTACAGTGTAAAAAAAAATAATAAATGCGCTTTTTTTTACCTGTAAAAATATGTGCATTTATAATTTTTTTTGGAAAGGTGAACTTATAATTGAAGTCCAAGAAGTATCATTTAACTATGAGAGTACTCGCCACTACAAGGCCTACATCGGAGAGGGAGAGGGAGAGGGAGGAAAGGATCGGAGAGGGAGGAAAGGATCAAAGGGGGAGGAAGGGATCGGAGAGGGAGAGGGAGGAAAGGATCGGAGAGGGAGGAAAGGATCGGGGAGGGAGGAAAGGATCGGAGAGGGAGAGGGAGGAAAGTAACGGAGAGGGAGAGGGAGGAAAGTAACGGAGAGGGAGGAAAGTAACGGAGAGGGAGAGGGAGGAAAGTAACGGAGAGGGAGGAAAGGATCGGAGAGGGAGAGGGAGGAAAGGATCGGAGAGGGAGAGGGAGGGAAGGATCGGAGAGGGAGAGGGAGGAAAGGATCGGAGAGGGAGAGGGAGGAAAGGATCGGAGAGGGAGAGGAAGGAAAGGATCGGAGAGGGAGAGGAAGGAAAGGATCGGAGAGGGAGAGGAAGGAAAGGATCGGAGAGGGAGAGGGAGGAAAGGATCGGAGAGGGAGAGGAAGGAAAGGATCGGAGAGGGAGAGGGAGGAAAGGATCGGAGAGGGAGAGGGAGGAAAGGATCGGAGAGGGAGAGGGAGGAAAGGATCGGAGAGGGAGAGGGAGGAAAGGATCGGAGAGGGAGAGGGAGGAAAGGATCGGAGAGGGAGAGGGAGGAAAGGATCGGAGAGGGAGGAAAGGATCGGAGAGGGAGGAAAGGATCGGAGAGGGAGAGGGAGGAAAGGATCGGAGAGGGAGGAAAGGATCGGAGAGGGAGAGGGAGGAAAGGATCGGAGAGGGAGAGGGAGGAAAGGATCGGGGAGGGAGGAAAGGATCGGAGAGGGAGAGGGAGGAAAGGATCGGAGAGGGAGGAAAGTAACGGAGAGGGAGGAAAGTAACGGAGAGGGAGAGGGAGGAAAGTAACGGAGAGGGAGGAAAGTAACGGAGAGGGAGAGGGAGGAAAGGATCGGAGAGGGAGGAAAGGATCGGAGAGGGAGAGGGAGGAAAGGATCGGAGAGGGAGGAAAGGATCGGAGAGGGAGAGGGAGGAAAGGATCGGAGAGGGAGAGGGAGGAAAGGATCGGAGAGGGTGGAAAGGATCGGAGAGGGAGGAAAGGATCGGAGAGGGAGGAAAGGATCGGAGAGGGAGAGGGAGGAAAGGATCGGAGAGGGTGGAAAGGATCGGAGAGGGAGGAAAGGATCGGAGAGGGAGAGGGAGGAAAGGATCGGAGAGGGTGGAAAGGATCGGAGAGGGAGGAAAGGATCGGAGAGGGAGAGGGAGGAAAGGATCGGAGAGGGTGGAAAGGATCGGAGAGGGAGGAAAGGATCGGAGAGGGAGAGGGAGGAAAGGATCGGAGAGGGAGGAAAGGATCGGAGAGGGTGGAAAGGATCGGAGAGGGAGGAAAGGATCGGAGAGGGAGGAAAGAATCGGAGAGGGAGGAAAGAATCGGGGAGGGAGGAAAGGATCGGAGAGGGAGGAAAGGATCGGGGAGGGAGGAAAGGATCGGGGAGGGAGGAAAGGATCGGGGAGGGAGGAAAGGATCGGGGAGGGAGGAAAGGATCGGGGAGGGAGGAAAGGATCGGGGAGGGAGGAAAGGATCGGAGAGGGAGGAAAGGATCGGAGAGGGAGGAAAGGATCGGAGAGGGAGGAGGCAGCAGCTGAAATATGTTATGTTTCACCCTAAATACTGGCAGAACATATAACATGTTCTAAAAGGTGAAAAGACTGGATATTGTGAATGCAGGGTCCGGGGAGACCAGATATAGTGAATGCAGGGTCCAGGGAGACCAGATATAGTGAATGCAGGGTCCAGGGAGACCAGATATAGTGAATGCAGGGTCCGGGGAGACCAGATATAGTGAATGCAGGGTCCGGGGAGACCAGATATAGTGAATGCAGGGTCCGGGGAGACCAGATATAGTGAATGCAGGGTCCGGGGAGACCAGATATAGTGAATGCAGGGTCCGAGGAGACCAGATATAGTGAACGCAGGGTCCTGAGAGACCAGATATAGTGAATGCAGGGTCCGGGGAGACCAGATATAGTTAATGCAGGGTCCGGGGAGACCAGATATAGTTAATGCAGGGTCCGGGGAGACCAGATATAGTGAATGCAGGGTCCAAGGAGACCAGATATAGTGAATGCAGGGTCCAAGGAGACCAGATAGAGTGAATGCAGGGTCCTGAGAGACCAGATACAGTGAATGCAGGGTCCGGGGAGACCAGATATAGTGAATGCAGGGTCCAGGAAGACCAGATATAGTGAATGCAGGGTCCGGGGGGGGACCAGATATAGTGAATGCAGGGTCCGGGGGGGACCAGATATAGTGAATGCAGGGTCCGGGGAGACCGGATATAGTGAATGCAGGGTCCGGGGAGACCGGATATAGTGAATGCAGGGTCCAGGAAGACCAGATATAGTGAATGCAGGGTGTGGGGAAACCAGATATAGTGAATGCAGGGTCTGGGGAGACCAGATATAGTGAATGCAGGGTCCGGGGGGACCAGATATAGTGAATGCAGGGTCCAGGAAGACCAGATACAGTGAATGCAGGGTCCGGGGGGGACCAGATATAGTGAATGCAGGGTCCGGGGAGACCAGATATAGTGAATGCAGGGTCCGGGGAGACCAGATATAGTGAATGCAGGGTCCGGGGAGACCAGATATAGTGAATGCAGGGTCCGGGGAGACCAGATATAGTGAATGCAGGGTCCGGGGAGACCAGATATAGTGAATGCAGGGTCCGGGGAGACCAGATATAGTGAATGCAGGGTCCGGGGAGACCAGATATAGTGAATGCAGGGACCGGGGGAGACCAGATATAGTGAATGCAGGGTCCGGGGGGGACCAGATATAGTGAATGCAGGGTCCGGGGAGACCAGATATAGTGAATGCAGGGTCCGGGGAGACCAGATATAGTGAATGCAGGGTCCGGGGGGACCAGATATAGTGAATGCAGGGTCCGGGGAGACCGGATATAGTGAATGCAGGGTCCGGGGGGGACCAGATATAGTGAATGCAGGGTCCGGGGGGGACCAGATATAGTGAATGCAGGGTCCGGGGAGACCGGATATAGTGAATGCAGGGTCCGGGGAGACCAGATATAGTGAATGCAGGGACCAGGGAGACCAGATATAGTGATTGCAGGGTCTGCAGAAGGAGGATACATCAGTTTGGCCTAGACCAAAATACAAGTAAGGGATGGGGTCACCAGAGATTGGGAAAAAAAAACATACAGGAAAGCCACCCTGAATTTTTTTTTTTTTTTTTTTTTTTTTTTTTTTTTTTTTTAACTTGGACTGAGGCATAAAGCAAAAAAGTTTGTTTGCGGACTTCTGAGGCGTCAGCCCTGATGCAATCCATGGTCTCAACCTTGGGAGGAATTCTGCAAATATCAAAATACGTTGATGGGTCAATGTCAGTCTGGAGGAGTGGGCATTCTTAGGCGGGCTGTATTTGTATGCAGAACGTCCAACATGTGATGCTGAGCTTCTGTGACTGAAAGCACTGGATGCCAATTAAAATGGGTGGGACAGGGACAATCAGGCTGGGGAGGAAAGCGCTAGATAATGCTGGATGTTCTCCATCTAGGAAATGATTTGAAGAAGCTTCCAATGCACAATGTATGCAGCTCACAGTGTGCAATGCAATCAGAGTAAGCCCTTTCAGTCCAGGAAAGGAGCCGGTAAACCTGTGCAAGTCTCCTAGATTGTAAGCTCCCAGGATCAGGTCCTCCTATCCCTCTTGTATTGAACGGTATTGTTGCTGTATTGTCTCCCGTTATATTGTAAAGCGCTGAGCAAACTGTTGGCGCCATAAATCCTGTATAATAATAGTAATAATAATAATAATAATAATAATAAATCCTGTATAATAATAGTAATAATAATAATAATAATAATAAATCCTGTATAATAATAATAATAATAATAATAATAATAATAAATCCTGTATAATAGTAATAATAATAAAAATAATAAATCCTGTATAATAGTAATAATAATAATAATAATAATAATAAATCCTGTATAATAATAATAATAATAATAATAATAATAATAAATCCTGTATAATAATACAGTCAGGTCCATAAATATTGGGACATCGACACAATTCTAAAATGTTTGGCTCTATACACCACCACAATGGATGTGAAATGAAACGAACAAGATGTGCTTTAACTGCAGACTGTCAGCTTTAATTTGAGGGTATTTACATCCAAATCAGGTGAACGGTGTAGGAATTACAACAGTTTGCATATGTGCCTCCCACTTGTTAAGGGACCAAAAGTAATGGGACAATTGGCTTCTCAGCTGTTCCATGGCAAGGTGTGTGTTATTCCCTCATTATCCCAATTACAATGAGCAGATAAAAGGTCCAGAGTTCATTTCAAGTGTGCTATGTGCATTTGGAATCTGTTGCTGTCAACTCTCAAGATGAGATCCAAAGAGCTATCACTATCAGTGAAGCAAGCCATCATTAGGCTGAAAAAACAAAACAAACCCATCAGAGAGATAGCAAAAACATTAGGCGTGGCCAAAACAACTGTTTGGAACATTCTTAAAAAGAAGGAACGCACCGGTGAGCTCAGCAACACCAAAAGACCCGGAAGACCACGGAAAACAACTGTGGTGGATGACCGAAGAATTCTTTCCCTGGTGAAGAAAACACCCTTCACAACAGTTGGCCAGATCAAGAACACTCTCCAGGAGGTAGGTGTATGTGTGTCAAAGTCAACAATCAAGAGAAGACTTCACCAGAGTGAATACAGAGGGTTCACCACAAGATGTAAACCATTGGTGAGCCTCAAAAACAGGAAGGCCAGATTAGAGTTTGCCAAACGACATGTAAAAAAGCCTTCACAGTTCTGGAACAACATCCTATGGAGAGATGAGACCAAGATCAACTTGTACCAGAGTGATGGGAAGAGAAGAGTATGGAGAAGGAAAGGAACTGCTCATGATCCTAAGCATACCACCTCATCAGTGAAGCATGGTGGTGGTAGTGTCATGGCGTGGGCATGTATGGCTGCCAATGGAACTGCTTCTCTTGTATTTATTGATGAAGTGACTGCTGACAAAAGCAGCAGGATGAATTCTGAAGTGTTTCGGGAATATTATCTGCTCATATTCAGCCAAATGCTTCAGAACTCATTGGACGCTTCACAGTGCAGATGGACAATGACCCAAAGCAGACTGCAAAAGCAACCAAAGAGTTTTTTAAGGGAAAGAAGTGGAATGTTATGCAATGGCCAAGTCAATCACCTGACCTGAATCCGATTGAGCATGCATTTCACTTGCTGAAGACAAAACTGAAGGGAAAATGCCCCAAGAACAAGCAGGAACTGAAGACAGTTGCAGTAGAGGCCTTGCAGAGTATCACCAGGGATGAAACCCAGCGTCTGGTGATGTCTATCCAGACTTCAGGCTGTAATTGACTGCAAAGGATTTGCAACCAAGTATTAAAAAGTGAAAGTTTGATTTATGATTATTATTCTGTCCCATTACTTTTGGTTCCTTAACAAGTGGGAGGCACATATGCAAACTGTTGTAATTCCTACACCGTTCACCTGATTTAGATGTAAATACCCTCAAATTAAAGCTGGCCGTCTGCAGTTAAAGCACATCTTGTTTGTTTCATTTCAAATCCATTGTGGTGGTGTATAGAGCCAAAAATGTTAGAATTGTGTCGATGTCCCAATATTTATGGACCGGACTGTAATAATAATAATAATAATAATAATAATAATAATAATAAATCCTGTATAATAGTAATAATAAAAGACTGGAGGTCAGATAAAAAATTGAAAAAAATAAAAAAGGTATGAGCTGGAATTACACTTTAACACAGTACTGTGTTAACGCATTGCCAGGACCAAAGTGTCTGCACATCCCCCTCTTGGCAGATTCCTGTGTACGGAGGGTATTTGGGGAGATCAGCAGGCCAAGGTCTTACAATACCTATTGGTACTGAATGCTGCGGTCTGACTCATCCACCTTACTAACCATTCTGTACCCGCCACCCCTCTCTGCCAATCCCTCCACTGGCCTCCACTCAGTGTCCTCCATCCCTCTCTGCCAATCCCTCCACTGGCCTCCACTCAGTGTCCTCCATCCCTCTCTGCCAATCCCTCCACTGGCCTCCACTCAGTGTCCTCCACCCCTCTCTGCCAATCCCTCCACTGGCCTCCACTCAGTGTCCTCCACCCCTCTCTGCCAATCCCTCCACTGGCCTCCACTCAGTGTCCTCCACCCCTCTCTGCCAATCCCTCCACTGGCCTCCACTCAGTGTCCTCCACCCCTCTCTGCCAATCCCTCCACTGGCCTCCACTCAGTGTCCTCCACCCCTCTCTGCCAATCCCTCCACTGGCTTCCCATTGCCCAACGGATAAAACTCAAAACACTAACACTGACACTGACATATAAAGCTGTTCATAATACTGCCCCAAACTACATCACCAATCTTGTCTCCATCTACCACCCAAAACGTACTCTCCGCACCTCACAAGACCTCCTTCTCTCTAGTTCCCTGGTCTCCTCCTCCCATGCTCGTCTCCAGGACTTCGACAGGGCTTACCCAATCCTCTGGAACTCGCTACCCCAATCCATCAGACTACAACGTACTCTCCTCACCTTTAGGCGCTCCCTGAAAACCCATCTCTTCAGGGAAGCCTACCCCGCCCTCAGCTAATACTGAACTCCTCCACTCTTCCTACCACTCCATCCCCCACAGCCACTTCCTCCTGTACCACTATCCCCTCCCTCCTAGATTGTAAGCTCCAAGGAGCAGGGCCCTCGAACCCCTCGTGTATTGTATTGTTACTGTACTGTCTCGTGTACTGTCTCCCACTATAATGTACAGCGCTGAGCGAACTGTCGGCGCTATATAAATACTGTATAATAATAATGATAACAGTCTGTATTTCATATATTAGGACATATTTATTGCTGTTGAATTATGATTCAGGGGACACCTGGGATTGTTCACCCAACTAAAGAACATATAAAAGTGTGCGTGTAATCACAGCATCTGCCATAAACAGAGAGTGATCTGTAGAAGAGGACCATGTACAATACATAGACCCCTTTCCCCGCCGTACAATACGGAGACCCCTTTCCCCGCCGTACAATACAGAGACCCCTTTCCCCGCCGTACAATACAGAGACCCCTTTCCCCGCCGTACAATAAAGAGACCCCTATCCCCGCCGTACAATACAGAGACCCCTTTCCCCGCCGTACAATACAGAGACCCCTTTCCCCGCCGTACAATAAAGAGACCCCTATCCCCGCCGTACAATACAGAGACCCCTTTCCCCGCCGTACAATACAGAGACCCCTTTCCCCGCCGTACAATACAGAGACCCCTTTCCCCGCCGTACAATACAGAGACCCCTTTCCCCGCCGTACAATACAGAGACCCCTATCCCCGCCGTACAATACAGAGACCCCTTTCCCCGCCGTACAATACAGAGACCCCTTTCCCCGCCGTACAATACAGAGACCCCTTTCCCCGCCGTACAATAAAGAGACCCCTTTCCCCGCCGTACAATACATAGACCCCTTTCCCCGCCGTACAATACAGAGACCCCTTTCCCCGCCGTACAATACGGAGACCCCTTTCCCCGCCGTACAATACGGAGACCCCTTTCCCCGCCGTACAATACGGAGACCCCTTTCCCCGCCGTACAATACGGAGACCCCTTTCCCCGCCGTACATACGGAGACCCCTTTCCTTGCCGTACAATAAAGAGACCCCTTTCCCCGCCGTACAATACGGAGACCCCTTTCCCCGCCGTACAATACGGAGACCCCTTTCCTTGCCGTACAATACAGAGACCCCTTTCCCCCGCCGTACAATACAGAGACCCCTTTCCCCGCCGTACAATACAGAGACCCCTTTCCCCGCCGTACAATACAGAAACCCCTTTCCCCGCCGTACAATACAGAGACCCCTTTCCCCGCCGTACAATACAGAGACCCCTTTCCCCGCCGTACAATACAGAGACCCCTTTCCCTGCCGATCTCCACAACACGTCTGGATTAGGCTCTCTTACTGTGAGCAGGCAGACAGGGAAAACCAACCCCCCTCATTTTGCTGATAAATGATTGTAGGTGTTGTATTTCTTTCGCCCCCTCTACCACCCAGGGGAAGTGTAAAGGAGTAAACTAGAGGCCCTCTGAACTTTCACTTTATTTTACCCAGAAGGCCGTGCAGCTGCCTGTCAGCAGCCCCACACACACCACTGGGTATAATCAGGGCTGATCAGTCTTCTTTAAATTGGTAATCTGTTGCCTGGAAGCTTAAGCAGCTCTTTATGGATACAAATGGCTTGGCCTGTAACCTGGGTTCATGGCACTCATTTGTCTACCGCTCTCATTAGCCTTCTCCAACTGCTCGGCTTTATTCAACGCTGGTCATACAGCACCCCCTACTGGGCACAGTTATAACTACACATGTATACAAGCCATGCCTTATAACACACTGGTGAATATATTACTACTGTACAAAAATTGGGGGAGAAAAAGAATAAAAAAAGGGTGAAAGGAGAGAAGGGAGAGAAATAGGAAGAGCGAGCGGGGGAGAGAGAAAGGAAGAGCGAGGGGAAGAGCGAGGGGAAGAGAGAGAGGAAGAGCGAGAGAGGGGAAGAGAGAGAGGAAGAGCGAGCGAGGGGAAGAGAGAGAGGAAGAGCGAGCGAGGGGAAGAGAGAGAGGAAGAGCGAGCGAGTGGAAGAGAGAAGGGAAGAGCGAGCGAGTGGAAGAGAGAAGGGGAAGAGCGAGCGAGTGGAAGAGAGAAGGGAAGAGCGAGCGAGGGGAAGAGAGAAGGGAAGAGCGAGCGAGGGGAAGAAAGAGTCGAAGAGAGAGCGGGAGGAAGAGAGAGGGGAGGAAGAGCGAGCGGGAGGAAGAGCGAGCGGGAGGAAGAGAGAGAGGAAGCGCGAGCGCGGGGGGAAGAGAGAGAGGAAGCGCGAGCGCTGGGGGGAAGAGAGAGAGGAAGAGCGAGCGCGGGGGGAAAGAGAGAGGAAGAGCGAGGGGGAAGAGAGAGGAGAGCGAGCGAGGGGAAGAGAGAGGAAGAGCGAGCGAGTGGAAGAGAGAAGGGAAGAGCGAGCGAGGGGGAGAAGGCGAAGAGAGAGTGGAGGAAGAGCGAGCGGGGGGAAGGGAGAGGGGGGAGGGAGAGGGGGGGAAGGGAGAGGGGGGAAGGGAGAGGGGGAAGGGAGAGGGGGGGGAAGGGAGAGGGGGGGAAGGGAGAGGGGGGGAAGGGAGAGGGGGGGGGGAAGGGAGAGGGGAAGGGAGAGGGGGGGGGAAGGGAGAGGGGGAAGGGAGAGGGGGAAGGGAGAGGGGGGGAAGGGAGAGGGGGGAGGGAGAGAGGGGGGGAAGGGGGGAGGGAGAGGGGGGGAGGGAGAGAGGGGGGAGGGAGAGAGGGGGGAGGGAGGGGGGAGGGAGAGGGGGGGGGAAGAGAGAGGAAGAGCGAGCGAGTGGAAGAGAGAAGGGAAGAGCAAGCGAGGGGGAGAGGCGAAGAGAGAGTGGAGAAAGAGCGAGCGGGGGGAAGGGAGAGGGGGGAGGGAGAGGGGGGGAAGGGAGAGGGGGGGAAGGGAGAGGGGGAGGGAGAGAGGGAAGGAGAGGGGGGAGGGAGAGGGGGAAAGGAGAAGGGGGGGAGGGAGAGGGGGGGAAGGAGAGGGGGGGAAGGAGAGGGGGGGAGGGAGAGGGGGGGAAGGGAGAGGGGGGGAAGGGAGAGGGGGGGAAGGGAGAGGGGGGGGTGGGAGGCTGGGGGGGAGAGGGGGGGTGGGAGGCTGGGGGGGAAGGGAGGGGGGGAAGGAGAGGGGGGGTGGGAGGCTGGGGGGAAGGGAGGGGGGGGTGGGAGGCTGGGGGGAAGGGAGAGGGGGATGGGAGGCTGGGGGGAAGGGAGAGGGGGGTGGGAGGCTGGGGGGGAAGGGAGAGGGGGGTGGGAGGCTGGAGAGGGGGGTGGGAGGCTGGGGGGGAAGGGAGAGGGGGGTGGGAGGCTGGGAGAGGGGGGTGGGAGGCTGGGAGAGGGGGGGTAAGAGAGGGATAATGGAAGATATTCCCAACAGGTGCAATAGCCAACAAAATACAACCTTCCTAAAATGGTTTAATTTGAAAATAAATGACAGGCTAAAGGACAAGGAAACAGGTTTTTATGTTTATTATTCGGCTCCAGAAAAGGTTTAGTTGTTTCTTGCTGCCTGTACAATGAACCCGCCCTCCATACACACGACATCACAGCCACTCTAGCAGGTTAGGGTGCAGTAGGCTCATGTGGCACTAATATTAGTGAGGCATCTGATCATATAAATCAGCTATACAGAATAATGTGAGGGGCCAACCAATGCTTAAAACCAGATTAAGACTTGTACCTTTTCCCCGCTGGGGGGTCTCAGCACAGTGCTGTTGGGTGTTTAGCTAAGCACAGCACAGAGGCCATGAAAACAGTTTGTAGATGACTGAATGACCAGAAAGCCAAAAATGATACAAAGGAATAAATACAGCAGAGGCATGAGAGGGAAGCCAGGGGATTGGAAGGGAAATCAGGCTCCGAGAGCTGCCAAGTTTTCTTTAAAGTGGTGCAAATAACAGGCCCAGCTCCTGGCTTTGGTGCCTGGAGGAACATTGCTCACTTCCAGTTCTCTGACAAGAGGCCATTCTATCGCACACCTTCCACGGGTTGTGTTATCTCAATCTACTGAGCCACCATCGTTAACCTCTGACCTCCCAGACGACTTCACATGCTAAGGAGGACTTTCTCCAAACAGAAGCCACAAATCAACCACTTAAGTTGCCACAGAGGAGTCTTTTTTATTATTATTCAACTAGCGGGCAGAATGAAAAAAATTACTCGATTTCCTCATCCACACACACACGATGTGGATGGATAAATTCTACCCGCTGAGCTATTGTATTCTGACATTGGGGAGACCTCTCTGATGTCGGAATACATGGGGAAAATCAAACA